>NC_057725.1:52723689-52805597 GCF_004010195.1 Chiloscyllium plagiosum | reverse complement strand
GCAATTCTGGTCTCCTTCCTATCGGAAAGATGTTGTGAAACTTGAAAGGGTTCAGAAAAAAATTACAAGGATGTTGCCAGGGTTGCAGGACTTGAGCTATAGGGAGAGGCTGAACAGGCTGGGGTTATTTTCCCTGGAGTGTCGGAGGCTGAGGGGTGACCTTATAGCGGTTTACAAAATTATGAGGGGCATGGATAGGATTATTAGACAAAGTCTTTTCCCTGGGGTGGGGGAGTCCAGAACTAGAGGGCATAGGTTTAAGGTGAGAGGGGAAAGGTATAAAAGGGACTTAAGGGGCAACTTTTTCACCCAAAGGGTTGTATGTGTATGGAATGAGCGGCCAGAGGAAGTGGTGGAAGCTGGTACAATTTCAACATTTGAAAGGCATTTGGATGGGTATATGAATAGGAAGGGTTTGGAGGGATATGGGCCGGGTGCTGGCAGGTGGGACTAGATTGGATTGGGATATCTGGTCGGCATCGATGGGTTGGACTGAAGGGTCTGTTTCCATGCTGTACATCTCTATGAGTCTATGACTATGACTAGATCTTGAATGTACCTTTATTTCTCCTGGGACCAAACTAAGGTATCCCACAGCTCTCAAGAATTCAGTCTGATCCTTCAGTGTACTGCTATACAATGAAACATGGGATTTGTGGACCCCTTCAACTGGTATCTGGCTAGATGGCCCTCCAACTTCAATTAAGTGCCTTATGATTGTGAACGACTCAACTCAAACATGGGCCACAGCACCTCCTAGCTTAGTGACTTCAAATGCAGTAGATAGTCTTGGCTTCTTACAGCCCTTTATCAGACGTCTGCAGTTTGTAACAAATTGTCTCTGACTGTTTCTCAAAGCTTATCCCAAGCCTTGTCCATCTGCTTTTGTTTTTGTCAGAAAAACACACAAGTAAACTCAAAACCATGGGCAGCACAGTGGCTCAGTGGTTAGCACTGCTACTTCACAGTGCCAGGAACATGGGTTCAGATGCAGCCCCAGTCGACTGTCTTTGTGGAGTGTGCACATTCTCCCTGTGTCTGCATGGGTTTCCTCTTGGTGCTCCAGTTTCCTTTCACAGCCCAAAGATATGCAGGTTGGTTGGATAGGCCATGCTAAATTGTCCATTGTGTCCAGGGTTAGGTGGATTAACCATGTTAAATACAGGGTTACAATGATAGGGTAGGGGGGTGAATTTGTGTGGAATGCTCTTTGGAGAATTCATGTGGACTTTTTGGGCCAAATGACTTGTTTCCACACTTAAATATTCTGTGAAACTTCCCTCTAATCCAGGGCAACATGGCAACCTTGGAATGTTCCTGATAGAGATTTCAATGAATTAACGTTATCTTGAATTCATTCCTTTGAGACTGGAACTTACATGAATAAGTTAGACTCTTTATGAAAACAGTCATAGACAACTCATCTTCATCAAGAATAGCAAAAAGGATCTATTCATTATTTAATACTTTCCCACTTTTGATCTTACTAAATAAACAAAGGTCATCCTTTGAATTAGCATTACTTTAGATCTGTTTACCAGTCTCTAAAAGCAGTTGATTTCATCATCTTACATGTAAAATCCTCATCCTTAAACTAAAAGTTACACTCTTAAAACATATGAATAACGGAATTAGCTGTTTTTAGCAACTTAATGAACTCAATGGAAAGGGAGCACAGTGTGTGATATGAAACAAAGAAGGTGACTTTGCTGTTCACAATGTTTATAATCTCAGGCTCTTCGAAGATATAAGACAAACAGTCTTAATGTATGGATGTAGTGAACGAGTCAAGAGGGATATTGAAGACATACAGGGGAAGAGTCATCAGTGTACACGTGGAAGCTAATGTCTGGTTCACAGAATGTATTGCTATGTGGATAAGGAGAAGGAAGGTTGAAGCTTGGACCCCCGAGGAACAAGGGTTTTCAGTTTTGGGTCAGAGACCTAGTCACTGCTTCAGTTCCAGGTCAACTCACACCTATGGAAAATTTTAAAAGGCCACACCAACTCATAGCAGTGATTGGCTAAATTTCACATGAATGCCATCTACAAGTTCACTGACAACACTACCATTGTAGGCCAGATATAAAACAATAATGAGTCAGAATACAGGAAGGTGATAGAGTGCTTGGTGTCATTGTGATAACAATCTCTCAATATCAGTGAAACAAAATAATTGAAAAGAATGGAAACTTCTATGACTTCAGGAAGAAAGGTGGAGGTCATGCCCCTAATCTACATCAGTGGAGCGGAGGTGGAGAGGGTCGAGAGCATCAAGTTCCCAGGAGTGACGATAACCAACAATCTGTCCTGGACTTCCCATGTAGCTGCGACAGTCAAGAAGGCACAACAACGCCTCTTCTTCCTCAGGAGGCTAAGGAAATTTGGCATGTTCATAAGGACCCATAACAACTTTAATAGATGCACAACAGAAAGCATTTTATCTGGATGCATATCAGCTTAGTATGATAACGGCTCTGCCCAGGACTGTAAGAAACTACAGAAAGTTGTGTGCACAGCCCAGACCATCACAAAGACCAACTTCCCATCCATGGATTCCATCTTTATTTCTTGTTGCCATGCAAATGCTGTGGCACGGTGGCACAGTGGTTAGCACTGCTGCCTCACAGCGCCAGAGACCCGGGTTCAATTCCTCCCACAGTCCAAAGATGTGCAGGTCAGGTGAATTGGCTATGCTAAATTGCCCGTAGTGTTAGGTAAGGGGTAAATGTAGGGGTATGGGTGGGTTGCGCTTCGGTGGGGCGGTGTGGACTTGTTGGGCCGAAAGGCCTGTTTCCACACTGTAAGTAATCTAATCTAAAAAATGTCATCAAGGATCCTTCCCACCCTGCTAATACTCCCTTACAACCTCTTCTATCAGGCTGAAGATACAGAAGTTTTAATGTACGTACCAATAGGTTCAAGAACAGCTTCTTCCCTGCTGTTATTAGACTGATGAATGGACCTCTCTAATTTCAATCTAACATTGATCTTCCTTTTTGTGCACCTCTTCTGCAGTGGTGACCTTGTGTGTCTTGCTCTGTCTAAGCACCCTATGATCTGTATGTTCTTGTATGTTTTGATCTGCTCACAAAACAAAACTTTTCACTGTATGTGACAACAATGAATCAAATTGAAATTTGTGGGTTTGCTGTCTGGTTAAGAATACAGCTTGAAGGCTTCTGATGTTGGAGGGCAATTGGGATGTACTCCAGCATTCCACTGCCATTTTGTGACAGATTTGTGCTTGGAATACATTTGCGTGTAAAACTTCATTCAGTAAACCTTACCTTCAAGTTAAAGTCAGAAGCACAAAGAGAATCTTGTTTTCCCCGATTCATATTTGTTTGATGAAGGCATGTGTCAGTCAGCTTTGCGGAGTTGTATCAGGGTTCACTGACTTTCCTTGTGAGCTTCACAATGGCAAGGGAGGGAAGCAGAGAATGGCAACTTCTATGGAGGCTCAGGACTAGCAACAATGAGACAGTGTTATGGAGGGTGCTGTGGATTTGGGTCAGGGCTTGGAAGTGTGAAGTGAGAAGGACTGAAAATCCTGAGAGGGGTCGGTCTGTCAAGGAAAAAAAAAGGCTTAAAGGGCGGCATCAGTACCACCCAGATATATGACCGTTTCAGAGTATTGGCTGGCAGAGTCCAGAAAGGGCTTTGCATTCACCTACAATATTTTAATTACCCCTTCGGAGGGTGATTTGGTCAATGTCTACATTGGACATCAACATTAACATTCAATTAAAAGTGAATACAAAAACAAAACAAGGCTTTTTTCACAATATAAGAAATTCCTAACTCCTCTGTAACCATCAAAACAGTGAGAACCACAATGCATACCAGCACATTCAGCCCTTTAACTAAGCCTGTCCCAACAAATAATGATGATATGTGCGTGCATAAAGTGACACAATCTGATCAGCTACGATCTCAGCAAATGGTAGGGTGGTCTTGATGGGCTGAATATCCTTCTCCTGCTTCTTATAATCTCATGATCTTAATTTAATGGAAATAGTACTGGTTCCTGCTTTGATGTGGAGTCTCCTTGTTTGACCGGGAGGCTCTCGTACAGTCCACCCTTCCCTGTTAGGTTGTCCACTTGTTCCAGTTGTGTTTCATCAGTCAACAGCCACACCTGCCGCACAACCACTGAGATTTCTCTTGCGTCCTCTGAACCTTTAAATGAAACAAAGAACTGGAGATAATGGAAATCTGAAGCAAAAACAGAAATTGCCAGAAAAACTCAGCAGGTCTGGCAGAATCTGTGGAGAGAGAAAACAGTTAACATTTCGAAACTTAAATTTTAATTTCAATTGTATGGGAAACCTGAAAAGGCAACAGAGTGGATATGGCACACACCTCTGGTTCTGCTATTGGAAACAATGCAACACTGACACAATTTCACCCTTGGTACCCTAATATGGGTGGAACTGAAATTCGACCTTAGTACGTGCACATCTGTGACTAGAGAATCTTATTTAATAGTGCTGTAGGAACTTGAAGGGCACTGTATCATTGGAATATTTGTAGCTAAAGTCCAGATTCAAACCAAATTTAGAAATTTATGTCCAGAATCAAAGCTGATTATGAGCCTGGAGTTTTATTCAATTCAATCTTCTTCTACTGGAAGTTTCTCCTAACTTTTGCAAGAAAATTTTGTAATATTCAATTGTGTCATCTTTGTTCTCATGATCTGTGAATAAAGCAACTATAGTAGGTCATCTTATTGTGAGTAAATCTGATGGAAATAACAAAGGATTTAATAATATCTCAGATTGTTAGCACTGGACAATAGACTGAAAGAGATCAGACACCTGGTAAATCTTTGCAGCCAGTGAATAATGCATTGTTTGATCAGAGAGCTTAACAAATTATTGTCTTGTACTGAGTCAGCTTTCCTTAATTTTAGATACCGTCTGCCCTATTTCTTTTCAGCCATAAACTCTGAGGAGACTTGACTGGGTAGGGAGGCCATGGCCCAGTTGTTGCTAAAGTATTAATCCTCTCTAATGCTCTGAGGACCTTTGTTCAAATCCTGCCATGGCAGATGGTGGAATTTGAATTCCTTAAAAACCTGGAGTTAAGAGTCTAATGATGACCATGAGACCTTTGTTGATTGTCGGGGGGAAAAAAATCTGGTTACCTATAGGGAAGGAAACTGCTGTCCTTGCCTGGTCTGGCCTACACGTGACTCCAGACCCACAGCAATGTGGTCGACACTTAACTGCCCTCTGGGCAATTAGCGGTGGACAATAATTGCTGGCATAGCCAGTGGCATCCACATCCTGTGAATGATTTAAAAATGCCAATACAATGTTTTCTCTCACAGATTAATCTCTAACTAAGAGCCATAGTTCAAAAACAAGGGGTTGGCTACTTAAGACGAAATAAGGAAACAGTTTTTCTTTCTGAGGGTTGTGAATCTTTGGAATTCCCTTCTTCAAAAAATCTTCAAATATTTTTAAGGCAGCTGTCAGTAGATTACCAGGGGGATAAAAGATGACTGGGGACATGCAGGAATGTACAGTTGAGGTTAAAATCAGATCAGCCGTGGTCTTACAGAATTGAATAGTGGAGTAGGCTTATAGAGATTAATGGTCTAACCTTGTTTTCTGTTTGTATGTTCATGTAGCCATGCAGAATCCGTAGCCAAAGGAACGGAATCAAAGAATCAATAAGATATCTCATCTAATTTTTGCTTTTTAATTAATCACTTTAATTTTTCTGTTCCCCAGTGTGTGAATTGCTGGGTTCTTCTTGACATTTTCATACAGTGAACAACCTGTAAGTAACACTAGTAGACACCCATACTCTTCATCACAGAATAATTTGAACCCAGTGTGTATTAACATCTCAAATAATCAAAAACTGCAAATTGTTCTCAGCTGGCAAGTGAAATTTTCCAGGTTATAAAGAAACACTTTATGTCAATATCACAAATTTTCATCGATTTCAATCCCCGTCACCACATCCCTTAATTCTGTTTGTATTTTTCAGTGGGAGACACCGAAAATTCAGTAAGATGAAAATTCTGACTGAAATTCCCAACATTAAATTGGAAACGCTGAGATCAATTGTAGTGACCTGACCAGAGCACTGTGTTCCACTATCACGGAGATTCAATTGTTTACCTTTCTAATCTGTCCGCTTTTGGCGACCCCATTTATTTTGGGAAATCTCAATTCCTAAGTCACAGAATGCTAAAAACAGAACAAAACTTACATTGAACTCCTATAAACAAACACGGATAATTATTGAACATGGCAGCTGACACAGGATGAGACAACACATCAATCACATTTTCTATCCAATCTCCCAGTGTGAGTCAACAAGAAGCAGCTAAACCCAAATCAATCAAGAAGTGAAATTATCATCAAGAGACTATTTGGAAAGCACACAGAATACATAAGATGCACCAAAAATACTAGATGCTGAAGGAAGAGCAAATTCTGTGCCATTATTTGTCCTGGTGAGGTCATGAGAAAGTGATGGGGTAACTTTTGATGCTCTATCCACCACTGTTATCACACTGACTAATGGGCAATGCAGCAGGAAACGAGTCATAACAGAGTCACAACAGCCTGCGCTTCTCCTTAATTTCACAACAACATATTGTACATGCTTCATCATGCAGCAGAACATTTCCAATTATACAAATCATGGCTCAAAGTAATCCAAATGAGCTGCACTCAGGATCCACATGATTAACAGAACAAGATAGTCAGGCATATCGAACAATAGGGATCAGGGATGAATTTTTAAAACAATTACTTCCACTAGCTACTATGTAAATTGTAAACTCCAAATGTCCAATTGCAGGAGTGGCAATACCATCTGCCCCTTTCTTTGTGTTTAAATCTTAAAGCTTGTGCCTGACCTAATAGATTTTGACTGGGGGCCTTGTTTCTGTGGTTAAAGAGTTCCCTGAGGTGGATAGGTAGGAGGTTACATGCTCTTCTCCATGTTACCTTGAAGTAAAGAAGACAGTTTAAATATAGCTATTTTATAAAGGCCCATATTTGTAATGGAAGATCTCCCCTACTGGTTAGACCACACATTCATTCATAGAGTCATAGAGATGTACAGCACAGAAACAGACCCTTCAGTCTAACTCATCCATGTCGACCAGATAGTAGAATTAATCCACTCCCATTTGCTAGCATTTGGCACGTATCCTTCTAAGCTGTTCCATTCAGGTTTGGTATTTTGAACAATGGAAGGATATACTTGCCTGGGAGGAAATGTTAGACTGGATTGACTCTTGGGTTTGAGGGAATTGTCCAACGAGGAGAGAGTTGGTACACCCAGCTTATATTCTCAGGAGTTCAGAGTAATTGGAGATGATTTAATTGATATATCCTAGGGAGAAATTCATTTGCTTAGCAGCTCCACAAATACTGTTTACCAGAGGGCAGTCATATGTGGACGCTTACCAGTGTAGCATTCTTCAAAGACACTGAACTGATGAATTTATACCATTTGAAATACCTAATGGCAAGTCTAGAGACAAAGGGCAAGGTCTCAGAATAATGAATCAATCATATACGACTGAAATGAGGAGACATTTCTTTGTTCAGAATCTAGTTTTGAAAATTTGAAGTTCATTACCAGACAGAGTGGTGATGTTCTGTTGTGGCGTATGTTTTAGATCGAGATCAATAAACCAAAAGGGAGCTGTTATTTACATTGAATGATTTCCCCTTTATAAATTCCATTCCAGTAAGAAGTGTCAGGAGATTGATTTGATTTAATAATCAATATAGAGTTTAATGGCATTTTTTTTCTGTACTTCTGATTATGGACTGAAATGAGAAAATAACTGTTTTAAAAATCAGGGAATGTTGACAGATTGCTGCACCTTTTAAAAGCAAGCATCCTGTCACTCATTGTAAGTATTGTGAACATCGATGCTTATTCAAGCAGGAGTAGAAGCCTAATTTTGCAGATGAGCTGGAATCAAGGGGTGGAGCTTTGGCTGGCAGCAGGTAGCTGATTGGTCTGTGTGATAGTGATAACTTATCAATAACAAAGGCCTTCTACCTTTCAACAATTATGTGATTGTCCCCAAATACCTGAACAGCTTTGGAGATTTAAATATTTTGACTACAGCAATCAGATCTCCACAAAGACAGGAGCCACCTGTTTTCTCTGCAGTTAAAAGAATACCTGAAGCCAATATTTTCGCCTCAGCAGTTGTTGTGGGCTGTGATTCTTAATCTGTAAGCCAGCCATGTTATAAGTGTGAATGAACTACTGAGTACCTTCTGCAAGCAAGTGGATGTATGCAGAGAAAGAAAATCAAGTATTGGGAGAAGGGAAGATTGAGAGGTCGTGTTCAGATCAGCACAAGAATCATCTCAGAAAATCCCATGGACAGGGCCCATTGAACTGCCTTTTCACTCTTCCCCTCCACCCAAAATATCCTTGTTATTTTTTCCTATTTGTATCTGTTTTTAGGTGTGGAGGTATTTATAAGGGGGTTAGATTTTTAATGAGCCAGATTATACGTTGACTGTTCATAATTCGTTTCTCATTTGGAGCAAGTTTCTATTTATTTATAATAAACTAGTTCTTGTTAAGTAGAGAAATCTAATCCATGCAATCTATCACCCTGGGAAAAAGACAGGAACTTAGTGAATTTTGGATACTTTTAAAAAATCTTTAACTTCTGTGATGACTCCAAGAAAGGCCAGGCTTGATTTCCAGCCTGCTCCCTTAGTGATTCGAATGTAGGTGAATACCTAAGTCAATAATTTCCTTTGTTGAAACATTACCTGACTCCATGAGACTCAATTCATGAGTTGCTTTGTCAACACTGGTCATGACCACTATGTGTTCCAAAATATTCCTGACTGGTCCCCAACTTTCTACCCTTCCTCAGCTTGCGTCATCCAAAACTTTACAAAATGTGTACCAAGTCCTGCTCACCCACCACCCCTCTGCTTGCTCATGAACATTTACACCCATTTAGGCAATGCCTCCATTTAAAAAAAAATTAAATCCTTCCATGGCTTCACTCTTACTTTCTCTATCCTGACCATCTAAGATATCTGGATACATCTAACTCTGGGTCTAAGAATGTTTCACCTTTAATCCCATCGCCATGCTTTTATCTGCCAAAGCTTTAAGTTCTGGAATTTCAACCCTGACCCACACATCCTGTGTCTCCTTCCAAAAGATGCTCTATGGAACTTACCTCTTTAAGCAAGCTTTTGGTCATCTGCCGTAATAGCTTCCCATATGGCTTGACATTAAATTTTGTTTATGATGCTCCTCTGAACAGCTTGCGACATTTTACAATGTTAAAAGTATTACATCAATACAAGCTGTTATTGATGATGTTCCTCATAGTTTGAGGTTTCCAATTAATCTCATTACCTTGAGGGCTTTTTCTGCAATTCTTTATTTCTTTTTCCTTCAAGTATTTATCCAATTGTGTTCGATTGCTACCATTAAATTCATTTCCACCATCCATCAGGCAAAGCATTCCCACTCAAAATAATACATTATATGAAAAGAAATGTTTCCTTATGTTGCCTCTGGTTTTGTTGCCAGTCACTTTAAATCAGTGTCTCAGATTTCTGTCTCTTCTTCCATTGTAAATAGTTTCTCTTTATTTACTCTATCAATACGGTTTATCATAGAATCCTTAAAGTGAGGAAGGAGACTATTCAGCTCATCAATGCACCAACCCTCCAAAAAGCATCCCACTACCCTATCCACATAACCCCATGTTTCACATGGCCAATCCACCTGACCTGAACATCTTTGGATTGTGGGAGGAAACCCATACAGACACAGGAAGAATGTGCAAATTCTTCACAGATAGTTGCCGAAGGCTGGAACCAAACTCAGGTTCTTGGTGCTGTGAAGCGGCAGTGCTGACCACTGAGCCACTGTGCCATTCTGCAGCAAACTTTAACCGTCACTGCCCTAAGAAGAATAATCCCAGCTTCTCCAGCCTCTTCACATAGTTGAAGTTCCTCAGTCCCAATGCCATTTTAGTCAAGCTTTGTCACACCCATTGTGAGAGTTTGCCATCATTCTTTATGTATGGTATTTGGAATTATTGCAATACTCCAATAGAGGAATGGTTAGTGTTTTGTAAACATTTAGTGTAACAATTGACATATTTCGCACAGCATGTGTAGTAGTGGGTTTCAATCATAAGAAGCTCAGAAATTTAAAAATGAGCAGAAAACAAAATTGTGGGGAGAAATCCCAAGATCTCTTGTGATAATTATTTGTAATTATTTAATGGCTTTTTATTTCACATAATGATGCTATGAAACCTCAATTACAAAATCCGAATTTTTCTATATGACCAACCCACCACAAACAGGTACATTCATGTCTGTGTAGAGACTTGTGCTCTGTGCTTCCCTTTTCAAGGCTCTAGTTCTCCCTGACCCATGGCTTTTCAGATGTTGGCTCAGGTTCTCCCTGACCCATGACTTTACAGATGTTGGCCATCTATGTGTGGTCTTCAACAATGAGTTAGATGTGGGCTAATTGACCATGGATATCACTCTCAATCGTTGCACACCACGTTTAACCACTGGCTGTTTGTCTTCTCTCATTTGTCTTGCAGGTTCCTCAAGCATCCCCAGGACATCAGCGGAGAAGTGGCCCATTACAGAAGAACCACCCTGTTGGACCTCTGAAGATGAAAGTATCGAGGTCTCAGAGGAAACATCGGCAAGGCTGCATCCTGCACTCCTACCAGGCCAAATACAGTAACCCTGAAGGGAACTGTTGGCACAGGGAAAGTGTGGGTAGACAACCTTGTGAGTAGCTTGCTGTGACACCTGGCTGAGGGAGCAACGGTCTAGGTTTCTCGCCCTTGGAGGGCAGTTGGAGAGCAGAGAGCTCTTCAGCTCCAGGCAGGAGAGGAGCCTATGGTGTCATGTATCAGGGATTTCTACCGAATCCATAGGAAGGAGGAGGAGCAAACAAGGATGCAGTGTCCAGAAGGTAAAAACAATGACTGCAGATGCTGGAAACCAGATTCTGGATTAGTGGTGCTGGAAGAGCACAGCAGTTCAGGCAGCATCCAAGGAGCAGCGAAATCAACATTTCGGGCAAAAGCCCTTCATCAGGAATCAGCTTTAGTCCTGATGAAGGGCTTTTGCCCGAAACGTCGATTTCGCTGCTCCTTGGATGCTGCCTGAACTGCTGTGCTCTTCCAGCACCACTAATCTCAGTGTCCAGAAGCCGCAGCAGTGCAACAAATCCTGTGACCGTTTGCCTGCATCCATGACTGGGGCAAATTGGAAGTTGCCATGGAGAAGCAGATCCAGCTCCCCCAGGGCTGCTGGAGATATGCGCCCAGTAGCATTCCATCGCCCAATCCATTAGTCCTCAGGACCAAGGGAATGGTGACATGGAACGCAGGGAATCTTGGACTCCAGAGGAGGACCTACACACAAGCCTCTCAATAGTTTCTACTCAGAGTTGGCAGGACTCTGCACCTCCACCCTGCCTGCCAGCCTCCAACCCTTGGAAGTTCAAGCCCATAAGCGTCAGCTTGCCTCTGACCACTAAGGACAATAGTGGAAATAGGTAATGTTGACAAATTCAGGGAATAGCTGGATTTTTTAACATAGAAAATAGAAGCAAGTGATGGATTTTTATGCTCTTTGTGAACTTTGAGGTAACCCAGGAGGACCAAAGTGTTGCATAATGGTTCAGTCTGATGGTAGTCACATATAATACATTCAGTGTCATGTTATAACCTTCAGCAGAAAAGGAGGGTAAAGCAGCATGCTGTATTAAATGTGTTGCATGTTTGGTACTTGTTCAAGTTGACTATTCTTCATTATGAAACCTGGACAATATGGGGACATCAAAATTATGCCTGAATTTGTCCTCAGCTATTTTCTGTACATACGTACACTGCAGCAGGAACCATGGAAAAACATGTAAAGTACATGGGGATAGTAAGCAAGAAGCAGAACCCATTCTGATATATCCTCTCCATTACCTAAATGCTGAGGCCAATTGTAACTCCCAAGTGTTGCTTTAACTGAAGATGGCTGAGACCAGATTTGCACCAGATTGAATTATGACTTTGCTGATGGATTCATTTGGACCAATTTCGGTACAACATCAAGGTGCTTTACAACACAACAAGCAAGAAAATTGCACAGGTACAACGTGCGGTGAGGAGAAGGGTTGAAAGTGGTACAACTGTTTTAGGTTAGTTCTGACAGTGAAGCCATAGCAAACACAAAAATTCCAAGAAGGACCAGCATGTTCTCGACCTGTCTAAAGTGAACTAGTGCAATGTGTTATTTCCATCTATGGACATTAAAACAAAAAGCCTTACCTTTGTTTTCTGTTTTAGAATCCTGTTTGGCATCGCGCCACCTTTTATGGCACTTTGACTCACTGCCATCACACATTCTCACAAATTGTACTGTACAAATATAAACCTTTTATCCCAAAGCTCTTTCAAGCTGCAACAATCCATTCACTAATTAATGGACACAGGATTAAGATGAAGAGTAACTGAAATTATTGTAGGGCTATTGTAATCAACATATTGTAATCAAAATTGGTAACTAATTATTAGAGAGTAGAGTCCTTGGGAAAATTGATTTGATTGTATACTTGATTTGGATGAGGTCAGCTTTGAGTCCCATAAATAATTTGTTTCATCTTATAGTCAAAATCCTAAAATATATGTCACTTAAAGTGGATTGTTGGGAACAGCCTCACATTGATGACATATACTCGTGAATAGTCAATAGTCTCTTTCAGGTTTCCAGATAAACACAGACAAAGCACTTAATCTGACATCAATTTGTAGCTTCCCAACACATTATTCAAACTGGATCTTGATTGAGGATAATAACTCAGCAGTTGAAAAATGTTGAATTCCTGAAGAAGGGCTTATGCCCGAAACGTCGATTCTCCTGCTCTTCGGATGCTGCCTGGCCTGCTTGTTTTTCCAACATCACATTTTTCAACTCTGGTCTCCAGCATCTGCAGTCCTCACTTTCTCCAAGATAATAACTCAGCACCACCCTACTAAAAGTCTATTTGTTGTATGAAAAGATTATTATCGACACCAGCTCAAAATTATTTTTCCACTATACGTAGCTTATGCTCCTTTTTCACATGCTTACTTTGAAGTAACATTCAGATTTATATTTTCTGTAGCCATTTAATAATTTGTATGCCTGTAGAAAAATCCTTCCCAGTTGCCTCCTTGTCAGGATATATAATACTGTGAACTAAGCTGATTACACATGGTTCAGAGGGGACAGGATAAGAGAAACACAGAGTACAAGAAGACACTGACAGCTCATGTAAAAGAAAACCCAACAGTCTACGATAGGAATATCAATAGTAAAAGGGTGGTAAAAAGAACTGGGGCAAATTAGGGATTGCACAGGTTGGAGGCAGTTGATATACTTGTTGCACTAAATTAATTCTTTAACACCTGACTTGACCAATGAAGAAGATACTGCCTGGTCACAATGAAAGAGAAAATAGCTCAGACATTTTAAGAGCTTAAAAAATTTAAGGACATGTTTGTATTTAAATTTGGTAAGGTACTAGGACCAGATGAGATGCATCCAAGATTAGAGGGGCGTGAGACTGGAGATTAGCAAGGCACTGGTTATAATGATCAAGTCTTTTTTTGGACTCGGTGGTGCCGAAGGACATGAGACTTGCAAATGTTAAACTCTTCTCCAAAAAAGGGTGTCAAGATAAATTCAGCAACCACAGGCCAGTCAGTTTAGCTCCAGTGATAGGAAAACTTCCAGAAATGTTAACTTGGACAAAATTAATTATCACCCAGGCAAACAAGGGTTAATTAATAAAAGCCAGCACAAAGGACATTGAATGATTATTTGGATAACAATAACGTGAAAGTGCATGGGACAAAGTAGGAGACTGTACTGGGTAATGATACTAGTGAATTTATTAAGCAGGTGCAGGCAGAATGGGCTGAATGGCCTCCTGAGATTCTGTGATTTCTTATGGGAAAATCATGTTTCAATCAGTTGCCTTCAGGATGAGACAAGAGAGAGAATTGATCAGTGTGAAATTGGTGAAGTGGTATGTAGCAACATTCATAATGAATCAGATGGCTTTGTCCTGAACATCAACAATGATTTCAAGGCCATCATTATACTCAGACTTTTATTGAATCCAAACTAAATTATTTGCCATAGCAGGATTTTAGCCCACCTCCCTAAGAAAGTTACCTGAATCTTTGGATTAATAAGCTAGCAATAATACCGGGAGACAGTGAGGACTGCAGATGCTGGAGATCAGTGTTGAGAGTGTGTTGCTGGAAAAGCACAGCAGGTCAGGCAGCATCCGAGGAGCAGGAAAATCGAGCCCTCTCCGGCCCGAAATGTCGATTTTCCTGCTGCCTGACCTGCTGTGCTTTTTTAGCAACACACTCTCAAAAATACCACCATTGGCCTCCCTTTGATGTACAGATTTCAACCTTTGTGGAGAATGACAGAACTTGAAAATATTGGGAATTGAGAGGGGAATAGTGCAGCACTTCAAAAGGACTTTGGGTTCATCAAAGGGGGGCTGATGTGGTAGAAGACATTTAATGGAGAGAAATGTGAAGTGATGTATTTGGGAGAAAGAATGCAGTAGGACAATATAAAACAAAGGGTTCAATTCTGAAGAGGTTATAGGAGCAGAAATATCTGGGTGCATATTTGCATAAATCATTGAAACAGCAAAGTAAGGTAATTGGCAGAAAAAAGCGTTTTCACACAGTGAATGTTTATGAGAATGCACTATATGAGAGTGTGGTGGAGCTGAAAACAATCCACAACTTCTGATCAGGAGGGAAGTGAACACGATCTTGATTATCAAAAACACCAGGTACCCACCAGCAAATCTTTGTGTAGTGGAATTCACTGTTTGTACCTCGAGTTTTTTTTTAGATTAGATTAGATTCCTTACAATGTGGAAACAGGCCCTTCGGCCCAACAAGCTGATCAGGAGGGAAGTGAACACGATCTTGATTATCAAAAACACCAGGTACCCACCAGCAAATCTTTGTGTGGTGGAATTCACTGTTTGTACCTCGAGTTCTGAAACTCTGTCTCACAGTTGGATTCCTAAAATGCAGGGTTACTTTGCAAGGGTAAATGGCTATAAAGATTGGAATTTATAGTAGACCAGCATTGACAGTTTTTACCTAGCAGGAGTATAAGCTCTAGGCTGAATCAAAAATGCAGAGAAATTGTAAGTATGTAAACACTTGTAAGTGTTTACAACATCATCAAAAAATGCTGCTGTGAGGGCGGCACTGTGGCTCAGTGGTTATCACCGCTGCTTCACAGCATAGGGACCTGAGTTCGATTCCACCCTCAGGTAACTGTCTGCGTGGAGTTTGCACATTCTCCTCGTGTCTGTGTGGGTGGTGCTTTGGTTTCCTCCCACAGTCCAAAGATGTGCAGGTTAGGTGGATTGGCCTTGCTAATTTGTCCACAGTGTCCAGAGACATATAGGCTAGGTGGGTTAGCCATGGGTATGCAGGGTTACAGGGATAGTGTAGGGTGGAGGGTCTGGATGGGATGCTGTTTGGAGGATTGGCATAGGCTGACTGGCCTGCTTCCACACTGTAGGGATTCAATGTATCTATTGTGTGAAAGATATGTTTTAAAACAAATCTCTTCAGAGGAATGCAATGAACAGATTTGCCTCCCAAAAAAGCTATTGCATGAAATGTAAGAATGAAAACTATTAGAAAATAGATCTATATATCATTTTAGTTTGCCTGGGGAAGTATGGGAGTGGGAGGACAGAGCACCTGGAAACAGGAAAGCTTCGCCTTCCTGACATGCTGTAATTCAGTCAGGACTGGGGATAATTGAGAATGACCTGCACTCCCCCAGAGGCTTTCAGATATTAAATAGCCAATTATGGGCCTAAATCTGCTGTCATTGGACTTTTGCCAATTCCAGGTGGAAGGGGTGAGATGAGAATTAAAAACCACTGATAGTTCATTTGCCCATCCTTTAAATCTTTCTGAATCCTAGTCAGTGGTTTCCAGTTGTAATGCTCAGTGACAGACTTGGTTAACCAGCTTGTTCAAATGGTGGCACCAGTGGAAATGCTCAATGGTTATTGATGCCAAAACTTCCCTCCCACTAACCTTTCTCAGATACGTTCCCTCTTATTTGACAAACTGTCATTTGTGCTTATCTACTCTCTTAACCATTCACTCCCCGAGTAGTGTACCAAGATGCAACTCACAAGATTTCTCCTTCATCTCCTCTAATCTTGTAAGCTTTACAGTTCAGAAGGACGAGAACAGAGGCCACATGGTAAAAATCAACAATTCTATGTTTCTATGAACTAGAAATAAATTACAGTAGCATTATTATTGCTGCAGCAAAATAGCCAGCAGCATTGTGGGTGTGCCTGCACCACATGATCTTCTCAAGTGCAATTAACGACACAGAATAAATGCTGGCTTTAACGGCAATGCCCACATCCCATGAAAGCATATAAGAAATAGTCACTGATCAAAAAAATGTTAATGCCATTCAAAGAATTTAAGTACAGAGTTCAAATTGAAAAGTTCTCCCATAATTTCTGGACTGGATGTGAGCGCAGAGCTCTGACTTTTGAAATCTGTCTCAACAAAGCACTGAGAACTATTCTGTAGCGCTACTGCTCCATAAATTACCTCTTCTGTGGGTAAAAGGATTCTTGGTGTTTGAGTGAAAATACTGCACTTTGTACTCCATGGAGCTTAGGAGGGAGAGCAATGCATCAAGTATCCTTCAGGTTCCATGCCTGACAACCTCAGGATCATTATGTACCTGCTAAAATTGTTCCTTGTTCTAAGAATTTAGCCCTCTTTGTTCCCAAGAATTATTCTAAACCAGTCCTTGGGTTTGGTTCCTGACAGGCTTCCTACCATGTAACCTTTATGAATTCATTCAAAACTTCTTCATATTCTAGTTCCATTCAACCACCTCTCCTAGAATCTCTACTGTGTGGAAGCAGATCATTTGGCCCATCGAAACTACACCAACCCTCCAAAGAACATCCCACCTGGAACCATTGCCCTACCCTGTAACCCTGCATTCCCCATAGCCAATCCATCTAACCTGTGGGAGGAAACCCACATAGACACGGGGAGAATGTGCAAACTCCACCAAGACAGTCGCTCGAGGGTGGGATCGAACCTGGGTCCCTGCTGCTGTGAGGCAGCAGTGCTAACCACTCTGCCACTGTGCCATTCCTGTACTTGCTGATCTCCTCATATGATCAAACCTTGACTTTATAACTTAATCCTTGTTTTTAAATCCCTCCACAGCCTTGTCTCTCCCTATCTGTTCCCTATTCCCTACTTCACCACTCCAAAACCTTCGCACTCTTCCAATGCTGGGAGAAAGTGAGGACTGCAGATGCTGGAGATCAGAGTTGAAGAGAGTGTGGTGCTGGAAAAGCACAGCTGGTCAGGCAGCATTCGAGGAGCAGGAGAATTGATGTTTCAAGCATAGTCTCTTCATTCCTGATGAAGAGCTTCTGCTTGAAACATCGACTCTCCTGCTCCTCGGTTGCCCCTGACCAGCTGTGCTTTTCCAGCACCACAATCTTCGACTCTTCCAATGCTGATCATTTGCACAAGCTTGATTTTAATTGTCTCATGCTGAATAGAGAACATTGAGAACACATCAGCCCATAGCAAGCAATAGGAAAGAAATATATTTTTGTTTAACTGCTGGAAATGTGGACACTGAAGCAGAAAAATTGATTTGATCCCTGATCTTTGAGGAATCCTAGCAGTTGTAATCATTGATTGGATGTTAACGCACGTCAGACAGCAAGAAAAGCAGACAAAGGCTAGAATCTGTGCAGCAATTTTTTGTCGTGATAATGGTGGTGGAGTCCATCCGCAAGTGACAGACATACAACACTGCCACACAATTGTGCCTGGCCTCTTGAATGATACCATGCTGCAGATTTCAAGTACAGGATCATAATTAGAGGCACACAGTGTTCCAATACAGCTCCTCCTTACCAACATATGGGGAACAGATGTTTTCCTGTCTACCTCTGAATGTGTCAAACCCATTGGCTTGGATAAAGTTTGTCAAATGAATATACTGTAGAAAAAATAGCTTAAGGTGTTTTACTATGTTTTGAGAAGAAATCAATGTCAAAGACACAACAGCCAGTGGTTGGGTGAAAGGGTGTGGGTTGGGAGGAGAATGTAAAAGTGGAACAAAGAAACTAGAGGAGGATGGATTGGAGGACTCAAAAGAGTTGACAGAAAGTGGATTGAGGAAGGCCATACAGGAACCTAAACAAAAAGGTGAGAGTTAAGGCACTGGGGACTAGGATCCAGCGTAAATCATCAAAGACAGACAGAGGGTGGTACGGGTATGGAATGAGCTGCCAGAGGAAGTGGTGGAGGCTGGTACAATTGCAAAATTTAAGAGGCATTTGGATGGGTATATGAATAGGAAGGGTTTGGAGGGATATGGACCGGATGCTGGCGGGTGGGACTAGATTGGGTTGGGATATCTGGTTGGCACGGACGGGTTGGATTGAAGGGTCTATTTCCATGCGAGACATCTCTAAGACTCTATGACAGAGGTGATGTGTAAGTGTGATCCAAGGTGTGCTTGAAGCCTGACATACCCTTGGAGAGAGCCCAGGTGGTATCTCTGTGGTGGGATAGACCCTATAGTTTTGCAAAGTATGTGCCTAAACCCAAATAAGCCTACAAAGACTTCTTCATTTCAGTTATGTTGCTGAAGATCCAATTTGTCTCACTGCGGAATGATCTTCCCAATCTATGATGCGGAGGAGCCACTGTTGGATTGGGGTGGACAAAGTTAAAAATCACACAACACCAGGTTATAGCTGAAAATGTGTTGCTGGAAAAGTGCAGCAGGTCAGGCAGCATCCGAGGAACAGGAGAATCGACGTTTCGGGCATAAGCCCTTCTTCAGGAATGAGGAAAGTGTGTCCAGCAGGCTAAGATAAAAGGTAGGGAGGAGGGACGTGGGGGAGGGGTGTTTTTTTCAGCTCTGATCTCTAGCATCTGCAGTCCTCACTTTCTCCACTAACACCTGGTTATAGTCCAGCAAGTTTATTTGGAAGCACTAGCTTTTGGAACACTGCTCCTTCATCAGAAAACCACCTGATGAAGGAGGAGTGCTCCAAAAGCTAGTGATTCCAAATAAACCTGTTGGACTATAACCTGGTGTTGTGTGATTTTTGTAACTTCCCAATCTAGTTACACACAGATTACTTGTTCCTGGGCTCAAGGCAGCTGGTCAGTGGATGAAAACTATCCGTTGTTGTAACCACAAGGTAAGTACAGAAAGTTTATTTATTAATTTTACAGGTTTTACATGGATGTTGATGTGAGGTAAATGATTAACTGTACCATTACTCTGATAATAACTACTGAGTCTGAATAAAAAAAAACTATACTTTGATGTCAGAACAAGATGGAACCAGTACCAAAGTATTTGGGTCTCAGCCAGGTTCTCTCCCAGCTTCGCTCATGTACTATTTAATAGAACCTGCTAATGTTCATTCACCTAAGTGTTGATGCAATCTTGCCACAGTTAGAGGTCTACTGTATATGTCTTGTGCACACTAACTCAATGCTTCTTAAACTGTGTATCACGACACACCTTAGGGTCACAAACCAACATGAGCTCCCTTCTGTCAAGATAATTCCCCACAGCAGAACTGAGGACCAGGCAGCATCTGCCTCTGCTCTTGACTAGCTCCCTGCCCAGTCTGAGCCATGGTGGAGAAGAGCAAAGGAATCATTAGGGGACCAGGGAGACAGCATTAATTCTGTAGGCCAAATGAGAAGCTACTGGTCCATAGTTTATGTCGTGGGACAACAGCTGGCTGACTCATCAAGGTGACAGGACTGGATTAATGGTCACTCTCATTATAAGGCCATATGCATTGCATTGTTTGATTGATCTCTTTTCTTGGGGATAATGAGCAGCAGGACCTTTATTCAGCTTCCCCAACCAAGAAGCAGAAGGAAAGGACCTTCACTGAGTTTCTTTTTTCAGTGGGGAATATGGAGAGCTTGACCAACATCAACATAAATATATGAAATATTAACATTTATGCAAAGTAGATTAATGTACAGATTTTCAAATTATGTACATGTATCTATTATATATAGATGGAGAATGTGCAAACTTTACCTATTGTATAGGCAACATTACCGAGCTGTTTTATTTGATGCTTTGTTTTTACTAGGGTCTGAAGTAACATTAATTTTGAATGTTAAAATGGGTTCACATTATAAAACTTGTTTGGGAAGCACCATCTTAACATATTCATCAGGACATGCACAAATGGCACTGATATTAAGCCTACCCACTGTATGAAACTCTGCTACATAATGATATTGAGTATTTCCACTGAAGTTGAGCAGTATAGAGAAGAATTTCAATGAGTTTAGCTGCTGCATTGTTGTCTTAAAACTGGGTTCAGCAAATAGAAATTCTGACAGGGACATTGATTGCTTATTCTTAGACACAGCATCAAAATAAAGAGCATCAACTTTCCAGTGTTGTCTCTTGCAACCTAATGATGCCAAAAATATGCAAGTCTTCCTAATAGCCACCTAAAAATTAATATATTTTTTACATGGGGCTGAATACATGTTTCAGGTCCTTACCCGGAAACTTACTACGAATGCAAGGAACTTTGAATGCTGCCAGCAAAAATAAAAGAACATTCTTTTAAATTTTCCTTCATGTAGAGTAAGGAGAAAGTGAAAATTGCAAATTCTGGAGATAAGAGTCAGGAGTGTGGTGCAGGAAAAGCACAGCAGGTCAGGCAGCATCCGAGGAGCAGGAGAATCGACGTTTCGGGCATAAGCACTTATGCCTGAAACAAATATTCTCCTGCTCCTCAGATGCTGCCTGACCTGCTGTGCTTTTCCAGCATCACACTCTCGACTTCATGTGGAGTAGGAGTGTTTTTCTAGACTCCATAGCATTGCTACACATAGTACAGGTACAGGCAATAACAACAGCTAGACCCTTTTCCACTCATCTAAATCTCCTACTCAAGGCTTAATTCAAGGCTAATGGTGGTGAAACATCTGCTAAATTGTCCTTGTGAAATATGAACTGCCTCTGTATGCTCAAATAATATCTCCAGTTCAGCAAAAATATGTTGATGAGATTTGAACCTGAACTCACTGACTCTTGAATCACTATTGAAATGCATGAAAGATGGACCAAAATTAATTTATAACAGTGCCCTGTATAATTAACAACATGCTTTTGCAACAATTTAGCATTTTTTAACAGAGTAGAACATTCCAAGGTGCTTCCCAGGCATGTTATTGAACAGAATATGGCACCAAGCCAAAGCAGGACAAATGGTCAACAACTTATTCAAAGAATGATTCGGAGATGCCGGTGTTGGACTGGGGTGTACAAAGTTAAAAATCACACAACACTAGGTTATAGTCCAACAGGTTTAATTGGAAGCACTAGCTTTCTCAGTGACGCTCCTTCATCAGGCAATCACCTGGTGAAGGAGCGTCGCTCCGAAAGCTAGTGTGCTTCCAATTAAACCTGTTGGACTATAACCTGGTGTTGTGTGATTTTTAACTTTATTCAAAGAAGGAGCTGTTAGGGTACCCCCAAACAGATAGTAGAGAGATAAATGGACAGAAAAGTTGATGGAGGGAATTTCAGAACTTCGAGCCTAAGCAACTGAAGGCATGGAAGAGACTGTAAAGGTATGGAAATCAGAATTGTATAAGGCCAGAACTGGAGGAGTGTGGGACATTACAGAGATGGAAAGGGTTAAATGAGACCACAGACTGATCTGAATACCTGGATGAGAATTTTAAAATCATGGTGTTTCTGGACTGGGAGCAATTCCAAGTCAGGGCTGCTGGGTATTGTGTGAGGTAATGGTTTTGGAAAGAGTTGATATTGAAACTGCATAAAGCTGTATCCAATCTAATGATTTCATAGAGTCTTTGGTCGGAGAGGTGGCAGTCTAGCATGGGGCCCTGATGGAGACTGATATCTCATCTCTGGCTTCTCACAGTTCCTATCATTATGCCCAACCAGTCAATGTAACTTGTATCAGTATATTTTTTAATCAACCTGTTCAGAGATGTTTTTACACACCTCTGGAACAGGTAGGATCTGAACCCAGGCCTCCTAGCACAGATGTAGGGACACTGCAAGAACCCATACTTATACTTATTGCCATCATGCAATTGACTGTATGTAGTTACTAAGATAAGAGCCTCTTCTCATTAAGAGTCAGTAGTGGGATACCTCTACCACTAATCTGAAGATAGACCTTTGGAGTCAGCACAGAAAGGACAATTGGCATTGTTGTAGCCCAACCACACATCATCGGTAGATGGTACTACAATATATGACATGGTGATCAGTTATGGGGATTGTTGATTAAATTCCTCAAGGGAACAGTGGTGGTAAGATCCAGTCAACGCAGAAGGACACATGTTCAATATCACATGAAAAAGACAGTCAGTCAGCAGCTGAAAGCATGTTAACAGAGAAGCAGCCAGCAGCACTTATGGAAGCAGCAGCAGGGCAGAGCAGATTTCCAGAAGAAAAACATCACCTCACAGCTGGTTGGAGACAGTGGAAAACATGGGTGAGGAAGTGAGTAAAATCCATTCATACCGGGAAATTAGAGCTCTTTCAGAGAAGGATTGGTCGGCGCAGTTCTGAGCTGCAGGTGTAAAAGGTGTAAATCTCTGTGGGGCAGACAGACAAACTTTAAAATAATAGTGCCAAAGAACACACTGGGAAGGAAAGGAGTGAAACTTATGAATATTGCTGCCATTCTGAACAGGCTTCTTGAGGCATGGCTACAGTAGACAGGGCAGCACATTAATTTATATTGGAAAAGCTGCAGAGTGACAAAGGGCAACTGAAACTATTTTGAGGCAGAAGTCCAATGGGAGAATTGATTTGAAGAATTTTAAGATTGCGATTAGTCTGGGACATTCATAAATGGTGATTTCTACAGGAAGAGTTACAAATTATAAATAGGAATGATCAACCCACAGAGGTCTATTTTAAAAGTTGTGCAAGGGGTGGGTGTGCATTGTGGTTTAGACTGTGAAAGATGGGAAATCGAATATTATTTTTGTGACTCAAAATGGCAAAGGATTGTGGCAACAAAACATTTTTCATTGTTTCTTTCTAGATTTTTGTGACAATAACTAACTCATACTCATGTGTAGATGCCAATATCCTTAAGGTGGCAGATGGAGTTCACTTAGTTCCATGAGAACAACTACGCAAATCAAACTGTTGATAACTGACTGGTAAATGGGCAACCGATAGAAGATTTCAATGGACTTCCTAGACTCATGGTGGAACCCCAAATGATGAAATGACCTACTGAGGATATCAATATTAGCATCAGAGAATTGTTTCATACTGCCAGTAAGAAGGAGGTCACAGACTTTCCAGATGTTGTGGAAACATTTTTCATTCTTATCCTCACTGAAAACAATTCAGATAATAAAACTCAACAAGGTTTACCAAAAGAAGCAAATACAGAGAAAAACAATGGGCAGTACAATCCACTTAAACTCATTAATGAATCTTTAACTGTAGTTTCTCAGTGAGTAAAATAGTGCACTGAACAAATTAGAATAGTAGATTTAACCTTGATGCCAGATAACAACAAGTTCAATATCAAAATTTCAATTCTTCATCTTTTAAAGCACTACCAGCTTCAATGTCAAAGATTATGATGAGTGAAGATCAAACTCCAGTATCATAGAATTATAGAGTCTCTAGAGTGTGGAAACAGGCTATTCAGCCCATCAAGTTCATTCTAAGCCTCTGAAGAGCATCCCACCAAGTCCCCTCTACCCTATCCTTTTAACCCTGCATTTTCCATGGGTAATCCATCTAGCCTACATATCTGTGGACACAATTGGCAATTTAGCATGCCTATCCACCTAACCTGCACATCTTTGGACTGTGGGAGGAAACCGGAACACCCAGAGGAAACCCCCAAGACACAGGGAGAATGAGAAAACTCCACACAGGCAGTTCCCCGAGGCTGGAATCAAACGCGGGTCCCAGTGCTAACCACTGAGCCACCATGCTGCCCAACTAACACTACTGAGGATGTGAAAACATATCATCCACCAGGAAGATTACCCAGAGAGTGAATCAAAATGTTCAACTTAATCAACAAGTTGAATTAAAGAGCTTGCATACTTCAACACAGATGTATCAGCAGACTGAGAGCGAAGATTTTCTTGAACAAAATGGAAATGAACATAATGCAACTTCGTGGAAGTCAGACTAACATCCACAGATTTAGTTTATGGTCAAAAAGAAGAAACTATTTAAACTGAAAAACCAAGATATTCCGAGGAAGAAAATATAGGTATTTCACATTTAAAATTGACCTGTTTAAAATTTTTTTTCATGTCAATGCTGCTTATTTTTTAATCATAGAGTCATAGAGATGCACATCACGGAAACAGACCCTTAGTAAAATTCGACCATGCTGACCAGATATCCCAACTCAATCTAGTCTCACCTGCCAGCGCCCGGCCCATATCCCTCCAGACCCTTCCTATTCATATACCCATCCAGATGCCTTTTAAATATTGCAATTGTACTGGCCACCACCACGTTCTCTGGTATCTCATTCCACACACGCACCACACTCTACATGAAAAGGTTGTCCCTTAGGTCTCTTTTATATATTTCCCCTCTCACCCTAAACCTATGCCCTCTAGTTCTGGACTCCCCCACCCTAGGGAAAAGACCTTGTCTATTTATCCAATTCATGCCCCCCAAGATTTTATAAACCTCTATAAGGTTACCCCTCAGCCTCCAACATTCCAGGGAAAACAGCCCTATCCTAGTCAACCTCTCCCTATAACTCAAATCCTCCAACCCTGGCAACATCCTTGTAAATCTTTTCTGAACCCTTTCAAGTTTCATAACATCCTTCCGATAGGAAGGAGACTAGAATTGCATGCAATTTTCCAAAAATGTCCTAACCAACATCCTGTACAGCCGCAACATGACTTCGAAACTCCTGTACTCAATACTCTGACCAATAGAGGAAAACATACTAATTGCCTTCTTCACTATCCTATCTACCTGCGACCTACTTTCAAGGAGCTACAAACTTGCGCTCCAAGGTCTCTTTGTTCATCAACGCTTCCTAGGACCTTACCATTAAGTGTATAAGTCCTGCTAAGGTTTGCTTTCCCAAAGTGCAGCACCTTGCATTTATCCATCTGCCACTCCTCAGCGCATTGGCCACCTGATTATGATCCCATTGTAATCAGAGGTAACTTTTTTTGCTATCCACTACACTTCCAATTTTGGTGTCATCTGCAAACTTACAACTATACCTCTTATGCTCACATCCAAATCGTTTATATAAATGAAGAAAAGTAGAGGACCCAGCACCAATCCTTGTGACACTCCACTGGTCACAACCCTCCACCACCACCCTCTGTCTTCTACCTTTGAGCTAGTTCTGTATCCAAATGGCTAGTTCTCCCTGTATTCCATGAGATCTAACCTTGCTAACCAGCCTCTCAAGGGGAACCTTGTCGAAGGCCTTTCTGAAGTCCATATAGATCACATCTACCCTCATCAATCCTCTATGTTGCTTCTTCAAAAAAACTCAATCAAGTTCATTAGACATGATTTCCCATGCACAAAGCTATGTTGACTATCCCTAATCAGTCTTTGCCTTTCCAAATACATGTACATCCTGTCCCTCAGGATTCCCTCCAACAACTTGCCCACCATCAACGTCAGGCTCACTGGTCTATAGTTCCCTGGCTTGTCCTTACCACCTTTCTTAAACAATAGCACCACGCTAACCAACCTCCAGTCTTCTGGCACCTCACCTGTGACTATCAATGTCACAAATATCTCAGTAAGAGGCCCAGCAATCACTTCCCTAGCTTCCCACAGAGTTCTAGGGTACACCTGATCAGGTCCGGGGGATTTATCCACTTTTACGCATTTCAAGATATCCAGCACTTCCTCCTCTGTAATATGGACATTTTTCAAGATGTCTCCATCTATTTCCCTACATTCTATATTTTCCATGTCCTTCTCCACAGTAAACACTGATACAAAATACTTGTTTAGTATCTCCCCCCTCTCCTGTGGCTCCACACAAAAGCCACCTTGCTGATCTTTGAGGGGCCCTATTCTCTGCCTAGTTACCCTTTTGTCCTTAATGTATTTGTAAAAACCCTTTTGATTCTCCTTAACCCTATTTGCCAAAATTCTCTCATGTCCCCTTTTTGCCCTCCTGATTTCCCTACTGCCTTTATACCCTTCTAAGGATTCCCTCGATCTATCCTCGATCTATACCTGACATATGCTTCCTTCTTTTTCTTAACCAAACTCTCAATTTCTTTAGTCATCCAGCATTCTCTATACCTACCAGCCTTCCCTTTCACCCTGACAGGAATATACTGTCTCTGGACTCTTGCTATCTTATTTCTGAAGGCTTCCCAATTTCCAGCCGTCCCTTTACCTGCGAACATCTGCCGCCAATCAGCTTTTGAAAGTTCTTGCCTAATACCGTCAAAATTAGCCTTCCTCCAATTTCGAACTTCAACTTTTTGATTGGGTCTATCTTTTTCCATCACTATTTTAAAACTAATAGAATTATGGTCGCTGGCCCCAAAGTGCTCCCCCACTGACACCTCAGTTACCTGCCCTGCCTTATTTCCCAAGAGTAGATCAAGTTTTGCACCTTCTCTGGTAGGTTTATCCACATACTGAATCAGAAAATTTTCTTGTACACACTTAACAAATTCCTTTCCATCTAAACCCTTCACACTCTGGCAGTTCCAGTCTACGTTTGGAAAGTTAAAATCCCCTACCATAACCACCATATTATTCTTATAGATAACTGAGATCTCCTTACACATTTGTTTCTCAATTTTCTGCTGACTATTAGGGGGGTTTATAATACAACCCAATAAGGTGATCATCCCTTTTTTATTTCTCATTCCACCCAAATAATTTCCCTGCATGTATTTCCTGGAATATCCTCCCTCAATACAGCTGTCCCTTATCAAAAACGCCTCTCCTCCTCCTCACTTGTCTCCCTTTCTATCCTTCCTATAGCATTTGTATCCTGGAACATTAAGCTGCCAGTCCTGTACATGCCTGAGCCACATTTCTGTAATTGCTATGATATCCCAGTCCCATGTTCCTAACCGTGCCTGTTATCCCTTTTAAAAGAGACTTTAAAGTAACAGGGACGTTAAATCACTTCTGGATTTGCAGACATGTGTATGCATGTTTTCACACTATACACATCCATTGAGCCCAGTAACTGGCATAATTTTGCCAGTTCAAGGGAACTTCTATGATGCAGGTACCATGACATCAAATTTATAATTTTGAATCTCCATTTTCAGTACATCTCTATGACTCTAATCTGTATAAATTTTTTCTTAGAAACAAAGATAGAAACTGCTGGAAAAGCTCAGCAGGTGTCCGTGGAGAGAAATCTGAGTTAACATTTTGAGTCCAGTGACCTTTCCGCAGAACTTAGTTTAAAAAATACATCTTAATTTGAAGACTCCTTGAGCTGCTTCTTCTGCTGTTCAGGCACTGCACAGAAAGTTCTGCAAAAGAAGTCATACAGGATACAGTATGGAACTTACAGGAGCTAATTTTGCTGGTGAACTGCTGTTTCTATTGTACATGAGTGAGGAGCCTTTCTCAGTCAGTGAGAGAACAGACAAGGATAAGGAGTAATTTTAAAGTCCCTTCTTACAGACCTGTGCTGAAAACTCTTTGCAACATGAGCCCAGCAAGTTTTGGCAGTGAGCCTGTGGCTGTAAAGAGATCAAGGGAAATAATTTGCTGCGTGGCAACATTGCATTTTTAAAGTGCTTTGAAACGGGAGAATGGGTACTCAATATTGCCAGAGTACTTAAGCTAGCCCCTACGACAGTGAGCAAAATCTGTGCAAATGTTGACAAAATCAAGCAAAGTGTGCAAAGTGTTATATCTTGAAGTGCTGGCAGCGTGAGTCGATCTAGCATCATGGGGAATGTGGAGAGACTCTTGGCAGTCTTGATCAAAGACCAAAACAAGCGCCAGATGCTTCTCAGTTTGATGGTGATCCAAGAAACAGCCCCAAACTTGCAAGAGACCTGACAAAATGAGCAGGGTGCAATTTCACCGTTAGGGAGCTTCAGTGCTCGTAATAAATGGTTCAACAATTTTAAGAAGCATGCATACTTCCTCAACATTAGAATATTTGCTTAGGCAGTTAGTGCGGATACATTTGAAGGAAGTATTTGAAGAAAGTGGCTACTCAGCTAAACAATGTGGACAAAATGGGTCTCTCTGGAAATGTTTGCTTCAGTGAATGTACACTCTGCAAGAGAAGAAGATGGCATCAGAATTCAAAGTTACCGCAGGGTCTCTTAACTATTTTGGGAATACTGCAGGAATTTTCAGGTTAAATCCTTAGTGATTTACCAGTCTGAGACACCACAGACAGAAAATCAAATTTTCAAAATATTGCTCCTGTTGGACAATTGCCCATCCTTGATGAAGTCTCTGAGAATATGGTGATGTTTTTCTTGCCAGCCTACATAACTTCATTGGCACACCGCATGGATAAGAGATCAAAGCAACAGTTAAAGCCTCTTACCTTTGCAGTACTTTCTTGCAACTCATCACTGCAATAGATGGCAACAATGTACCACCAGGAAGGGAACTTTGACACCGGCTACAACATTCTCAAGGGCATTGACAATATTGATGATTCCCAGGATGAAGTTACATTGACATGCTAGAACAGGGTGAGGCAGAGATTAGGGCTCAAGCATGTTAATGACCAAGAAAAATCTCAGGACATTGTCCCCAAAGTTATAACATGAGATCACCATCTTGGTGAGGCAGGCCGACTTTGATGAAGAGAGTGAGGCAGACGTGTTGGAATTGCTCAAATCTCTCGGAGAGGGATTGTCCAACATTCCATTGTCCTGGAATCAATGAGGCAAAGAGGAAATCGATGCTGAAACACCACCATCCATTTAGAAATAACTGGCAAGAGTTTTCCAACTTGTGCATAATGTAATGAAAATGCACACAGGGAATGACCTGAACAGAGAATATAGTGTCAGAGCGAGCAGATTGATGCCATTAACCATTACAAGAAATTACATACAGATGAGCATACAGATATATAAAATAGTAGTACAAGTAGACCACTTGGCCCTCAAGTCTTACTCCATTCAGTAAGATCATGACTAATCTATTTATGTTTCAAATTTCAAATTCCCATCTATCGCTAATAAATTACAATTCCTCTGCCTCAAAGAATCTATTTATCTTTGCCCTAAAAATATTCATTGACCCCTACCTCAACCTGTTCTGAGATCAGGAGATCCAAAGGCTCTAAGTGAAATAATATCTCATCATTGGCCTGAAAGGGTGACCCCAAATTGTAAAACAGTGCTTCCTAATTCTGGAATGACCTGCAAGAGGAAACACCTTTTCCACATCCACATTGCCAAACTAACCAGGATTGTACACACTTCAATCAAGTTGCCCCTCTCCAACCTATCCTCATCAGACAATTCATTCATTCCTCTCAGTGTGCTCCATATTTCTATCATTCTTTGGGTGAAAACATTTATTCTCAGATCTCCTCTAAATGATTTACTCCTCAACTTAAATTTGTTCTGTCTGGTCTTAGACCATCTGACATGGGGAACAAATTCTCACAATCTGCCCTGTCTATCCCTCCTATAATTTTGTATACTTGAATCAGATCCACTCCCCCCAACCACCTCTGCTCCAAGAAAAACAAACCTAGCCTATTCAATCTCTCCTCATAACTGAGATAGTCCATCCCAGACAACATCCTGGTGAAACTCCTCCGCACCATCTTCAGTGCAATCACGTCCTTCCTATAGTGTGGTGACCAGAACTGCCCACAGTACTCCATCTGTCACCTCACCAATGTTATATAAACTTGTAACAAGATTTCCTTGCTCCTATATTCTACATCCCGGCTAATGAACATCCCACATGCCTTCTTCGTCAATCTGTCTGCTAACACCTCCAGGGATCTATGGACTTGTACATTTAGTTTTCTTTGTTCCTCATAATCCTGAGGAACCTACCATTCATTGTATGTATCCGTCCCATATTAAACCTCCCAAAATGCACCACTTGCACTTATTAGCACTAGATTTCATCTGCTATTGTTCCACCTAATTTACCAGCTGATCAATATCAGACTATATCCTGAGAACATTCTCCTCACTATCACCAACACCAACAATTTTTGTGTCATCAACAAACTTACTAATTATACCTTCCAATTTCATATCCAAGTCATGAATATACATACAGCAAGTGTCCCAGCATTGAACCCTGTGGTACACTGCTGGTCACAGGCTTCCAATTACAAAAACAACCCTCCACCATCACCCTTTGCCTCCTATCTGTAAAAGCCAATTTTAGATCCAGTTTGCCAACTTGCCTTGGATCCCATGGTTCATACCTTTCGGACCAGCCTTCCAAGTGGGACCTTGTCAAAAGCCTTAGTGAAATCCAGGTAAGCCACAACAACTGCACTACCCTCATCAATATATTTAGTTGCCTTTTCAAAACACAATTTAATTCCTCTGACATGACCCCCCTCCAACAAATCTGTGATGACCATCCCTGCCTTTTTAAAAGAGTTGATTAATTTAATTAAGGTCCTCTCTCCTTTCCACCATCTGACTTAGTTATAACTTGAACATTTTTTATGTGAAGACAGATGCAAAGTATTATTTCATTTCATCCACCAATTCTTTATTATCTGCTAGAAACACCCCCTTCTCAGTCCGTAGAGGATCAACACAAATTTTGCTTACTCCCTACCTTTTTAACTATCTGAGAAACTTTTAGCTATCCATTTTTACATTTCTCGCTCGCATCCTCTCGTACTGTAATATCTTCGTCATGATTAACCTTTCAGTCATTCATTGCCATTCTTTATTTTCTAACTAATTATCTGATCCATTATTCATCTTCTCACAGTTAAATGCTTTTCCTCTAAGTTGATTCTTTCTTGAACTTCTTTTAAAAAACCACAGATGGGAGGATGCTCTCTTTAGAATCTATGATTAGAATTGTCTTATTCTGAATATTCTGATACATCTTCTTATATGTCTGCCACAGTGCCTCTGTTGATCTATACCTTAGCCCAGTACCTCAACATTCACTTAGCTCAACATTTCTGCCCTTTTGGTTACCCTTGTTTAGGTTTAAAATATTACTGTTAGCCCCAATCTTCTCCTTTTCAAACAAAATGTAAAATTCAATCATATCATAGTTACTGCTGCCTCGGATGTACTTCAATCCTGAGCTCATTAATTTATCCTGTCCAACTACATGATACCAAGTCTATTATAATCTGCTCTCTGGTCAGGTTCAAAGAGTGCTGCTATTCTAAGAAACAATCTCAAAATCAATCCATGAACTGTGAATCATCGAAACTAGTATTGCCAATTTGAACTTTCCATGATTATAGTCACATATGACTATTGCTGTCACTTTATCACAAGTACCCAATATTTCTTTTTATATACTTCATCCCTCCTTGCGGTTTCCTGTTTGGAGGTCTGTAATTCACTCCCGCTTGTGCTTCTTTCTCTTATCATTCATCATCTCCACCCAAACAGACTCTATATCCTCATCTCCTAAATCGAGGTAGTCTCTAACTATTATATGCACGTCGTTCTTAATTTACTTTATTACGAATGCTACACATAATAGATATCAAGCCTTGAATTCTGTTCTTTTTGTTATCTTTGTAACATTTTGTCCTGATTGTTGGTGTATTTCTTGGGTTGTTTTCTCTGCCTTTACCTGCCCTTTACTGACCCTCATTTTCCTTTTTACTATTTTCTTCTCTTACTTTGTCCCCAGTCTTTAGTATTCCACATCTTTCCAAATTCAATCTCTATATCCACATTATTTAGTTGAGAATTTTCACTACTTCCTTAGTTATGCAGTTCACATGCAGTATCTCATCCCAATGGTACAGTCCAGTGCTGTTACCAGTGGTCTTCAAACTGGAACTTCTCCCACACCAGTCTTTCAGCCATGCATTCATTTCTCTAAATTTGTGTACCCTATGCTAATTTGCATGCAGCTCAACTAATAATCCGGAAAAAATACAGCCTTTGAGGTTCTGCTTTCTGAACTAGTGTCCATCTTTTCATAATTTCTATGAAAAACCTCTTTTCTAGTTCCACCTATGTTGCTGGCACCCAGATGGATCATGATCACTGCAATTTCCTTTTCAGTATATTTCAGGAATGCAACCTTATCTTTAAGTGAGCACGTAAGTTGGATTTATTTCAACAGAGAAGCCATCTTCCATGATGGACATTTATGAGATTAAAGGTCTTAAATGAACACTACCTGTGTTTTTACAGGAAGAGTTCCTGTGCAAAGAAAATTCAGGATATTAAGGATTCTACAAATAAGGTAATATATGTTTCTAGTGTGTGAACTAGGAATCCTGCAGTGGTTAACTCACCTTGATACTTCTCAAAGCTTGTCCATCATCTACAAGGCACAAATCAGGAGGGTAATGGAATACTTCCCACATGCCTGAATGGGTGCAGCTCCAGCAACACTCAAGAAGCTTGATGCCATCCAGCACAAAGCAGTCCTCTTGATTGGCACCACACCTATAAGCATCCACTCCCTCTACCACTAATGCTCAGTGGCAATGTGCACGGTGTACGAGGTGCACTGTAGAAATTTATCAATGCTCCTTAGACAGCGCCGTCCAAATCCATGACCACTTCCATCTTGAAGGACAAGTGCAGAAAATACATGGGGACACAACAACCTGCAAGTTCCCCTCCAAGCCACTCAGCATTCTGACTTGGAAATATATCACTGTTCCTTCACTGTCACTGGGTCAAATTTCTGAGACTCCTCCCTTGTCAGTCAAAGACTGCAGCACTTCAACAAGACAGCACACTACTAACTTCTCAAGGGCAATCAGGGATGGGTAACAAATGCTGGCCAGCCAGCGGCACGCACATCCCATCTATGAAGGATATCCACGAGACGAAAGATTGTCCAGTGGAGAAATGGTTCACAGATTAGTCAAGGTCAAGGACAGAATCAACATCGACAACCCTCAAACAGAAGATGAACCAAACTTCCAAGCTCGATGAGAACATGCTGTGGAAGAGTTGTGAAATCTCAGAGACTTGAGTCAGAGATGGAGTAGTGGTAAAGGTAACTACGACAAAATACGTGAACATATAAGTGTTAACCATGGGAAAACAAAAGCTTGGGAAGTGCAAATGGTAAGGATTCTGAAGGAGTACATGCTGAAGCTGTATAAAGCTCCATGCAATCTGATGACATCACAGTCTTTGGTGAAGAAGAAGCAGACTAGCATAGAGCTTCAATGGCGACTGATGTGCCATCTCTGGCTCCTGAAAGCTTGTATGCCTAAATAGTCAGTGTGACTTGCAGTCAATGCAATCAGGCAACATACTATGCCTGTAATGAAAAGTGCACATTCTTATTAAGAGACAAAAGTGATATATCCTCTACCACTGTGAATCAGATAGGCCTTAGATTCAGATTAGAAGGGAGCTTACCCTCTTCTGTGCTCAGCTGTCTGACTCGAGGGAGAAGGTAGTGCCCACTTCATGATGGAGGTCTTTAGAAATCAGTAGGCAACACAGGGCCTGGAGTGGATCATCATGCCAGACATCATTATTTTGATCTGGTTTTGGTACGTTTTAATTATATTTCTGAAAGTTTCTGTTAGCCATTTGATTTTGTTCCTGTAACAGTGTGCTACCATGGGCTATTAAAATTTGTTTCAGAAAACCCATCCAGATTTGGTTCAATTTGATGAACTGCTTATTGACTTAAAATGATAGTGAGGAGGATTAGTGAAAACATCTGACCTCAACTCCAAGTTATCAATGGTTGATGCCATTTAAAAATGGGAGATACTGGAAGGGAGAAATTATTATTTGGTTGTATTTGACTGGGCTACCTCAGTTTCTGGATCAGTGGTGCTGGAAGAGCACAGCAATTCAGGCAGCATCCGAGGACAGGCAAAATCAACGTTTCGGGCAAAAGCCCTTCATCAGGAATAAAGGCAGAGAGCCTGAAGCGTGGAGAGATAAGCTAGAGGAGGGTGGGGGTAGGGAGAGAGTAGCATAGAGTACAATAGGTCAGTGGGGAAGGAGATGAAGGTGATAGGTCAGGGAGGAGAGGGTGGAGTGGATAGGTGGAAAAGGAGCTGGGCAGGTCGGACAAGTCCGGACAAGTCAGGGGATTGAGTTGCTGGAGGTTAGAATAATACTTCCCAGCTTATATCTTCCCAGCATATCTCTCCATGTGATTGTCATAATTCTTTTAGGACATTTTGATTTTCCTCTGGAATTTATCACAATTTTTGAGAACTTACTCCTTGTCCAATTTAACTTGAGGAGTATCAAATTCAGAATCATCCGAATTTGACTATTCACTCTTTGTTGTAAACAGAAACACATTTTCCTTTTGCTTTCTTTCCCTATCAATTGAGCATATTCACATGACAACTCTGTGAGTTTTCCTTCTATCTACCCTTCTTATCAAATTATTCAATTTCCTTTCGATTTAATAAGATCCACTAAACCTTGCCTTTAAAGGTTCACCTGTCACTGGTAGTAACGCTAACACTTTATCTCCACGAATAAAGTTATGAATTTTTGATCACTTGTCTGCTTCCAGCTTCATCATATGCCGTGCTACCTTTAAAAGCTTTCTAGCTAACTCATCTGCTCTATTTAATCTCCCTAAAATTTGAGAAATAGTCCAAATATATAACCTTTGAACTTTGACTCACCAACTTTTCCTTGATTTCAGTGGTCCTCTTACTGCATGTCTGAAAACTAATTCAAATGAACTGAATTTAGTTGATTCATTATGGGTATCCCTAATCGCAAAAAGTATAATTGGAATTCCTTTATCCCAATCATCTGGATAGTATTGACCATAGGTCCAGGAAGGGGAGGGAGGTGTCAGAGATGGTCCAGGTAAATTTAATGTCAGGGTGGAATGTGTTGGTGAAGTTGATGAATTGCTCAACCTCCTCGCGGGAGCATGAGGTGGCGCCAATGCAGTCATCAATGTAGCGGAGGAAGAGGTGGGGAGTGGTGCCGGTGTAATTACGGAAGATCAACTGCTCTACATAGCCAACAAAGAGACAGGCATAGCTGGGGCCCATACGTGTGCCCATGGCTACCCCTTTGGTCTGGAGGAAGTGGGAGGATTCAAAGGAGAAATTGTTAAGGGTGAGGACCAGTTCGGCCAAACGAATGAGAGTGTCGGTGGAGGGGTACTGTTGGGAATGTCTGGAGAGGAAAAAACGGAGGGCTTGGAGGCCCTGGTCATGGCGGATGGAGGTGTAGAGGGATTGGATATCCATAGTGAAGATGAGGCGTTGGGGACCAGGGAAACGGAAGTCTTGGAGGAGGTGGAGGGCGTGGGTGGTGTCTCTACAACCTGGGATACCTCAGTGACATTTTCAGCTAGAGTTGCTGTAGTAACAGAGCACTGACAAGAGTTGAGAACTGTGAATGCAGAAAGTAGCAGTATACTACTTCTGTTGTGTGGTGAAGGCAGTCATGTACTGACTGAGTTCCAGATTATAATCAGTCTTTTGCAAATAGGTCCTTCCCCTTATTCCTCAACCTGTCAATCAATATCCAGAATGGAATAATTACAGCAGATTAATCAAGTGTCTGATAAAATAGCTGTCATAATTAAACACTCCCAACCTAATCCGATTCTCTTCCTAGGTGAATGAGTGGAAGTTGTAATATAATCTGTAACTATGGTTTCAGCATTTTGGGCACAGTTCAGGTTCTGTTTGTGCTGTCTCTAGGACTGGTGTGTAGCAACACTTACAGATGGGTGATTTATTGATGCCTCAATGTCATAAGGTCAATATACTCAGTCAAGTGATCAGAAGATCAGTGCTCACTGATTTAATGAAAGCAGTACCATAACAGAAGTACAGTGCCAAATGTGAGTTGTCTTTCTAGATCTGTACAGGTGTGGCTTTTGTTTACAGTAGTCGAATTAGCTTTTGGAAAATAAACCAGGTGATTTACTCAGGCTGTAAAATTATGTTCTACAGTGCTGCTCATGTCAGTGATATGGGAGCCCAAAGATGGTTTTCCCATCTCCACTTTGGTGAGCTGGTACACAATTCTTGAAAAGGGGTTAGCAGGAGTGTACTGGAAGCATGTGACAATTATCTTGACATTACTCAGTGACTAATGCTGATATAACACCCGACATGCTTTTTTTGTCCTGTTAATGTTACCTCTTAACCACTCGCAATTGAGTTGCATTCAGCTGCATGTGATAATTTCTAACCCTCTAAAGACTCTCACACCCCACCTACTCTGCACTGTCCATAGTGAGGAATGAATAAAACCGGCCTTTGGTTTGGACAGGGCTGTAAACTTCTTAGTATTTTATCATAAACTCTAAAAGCGTATGAAAGACTTAAATCAACTTAAAACCTGTTCCTGGTCATGATCAGATGCTCAGCCTATGCACTATATGGGGACAGCAAGTCATACAGTTATACAGCTGAGAAAAAGGCCCTTCAGCCCACCCTGACTGAGCCAGTGATTAAGAACCTATCCACTCTCGTCCCTTTTTACAGCACTTGGCCCATGCCCTTGTATGCTGTAGTGTTTCAAGAGATCGCTAAATGCTTAGTAAATATTAAGATGGTTCCTGCTGCTACCACATTTTTTGACAAGATGTTCCAAATACCCATTATTCTCTGGGTGAAAAAACATCTTCCTTAAATCCCTTCTAAATCTCCTGCCCTTTTCTTTAAATCTATGCTCACCAGTTACCAATCCTTCTACTAAAGGGAAAACCCTTCCTATCTGCCTTATCTATACCCCACATTATTTGGTGCACCTCAATCAGGTCCTCCTACAGCCTTCTCTGTTATAGCGAAAATAACCTCAGCCTATCTAGACTTCCTTCACAATTGAAACACTCCAGCCGAGGTTAATCTCCTCTGCAAAGGGCTGGATGTATGTCTTTCCCAGTAGGATGAACCCAACAATGAGGTTAAGAAACCTTTGTTATTTGGAGGGAAGACTGCTAAGGATTTATTTGCTCAATATGTATTTCATACTATAGATTCAGTGTTGGGAATGTCCATTTCCAAAACTTCCTGAGCATGAAAGGAAGGCTTAACCTTCATCCAACCCGTTCCCACTCCCACCAATATAATCACCTGCTCCCTTTCTGCTCACTCCTACTGCCTCTCATCATGGCTTTTCTACTCAAAACACATACTTTCCCTTTGGTTCTTTCTATCCCAAGTGATCATGTCTTTGAGTTCCTCCTTATTCCCACTGATGGGGTCTCTCATATTACCAGTCCCTCCCCATTCTCCATTTCTCTAAGTTCAAACCTCTAATTGTAATTTTTCTGAACTGCACACTGTATTTCTAACAGCTTTGAAACTTGTTTTTTGTGAACAAAAGCTCACTAAGTAGTCAAGACAGTTTGAGAGGTTTTTATTTTCCACTCATGGGACATGGGCATCACTAATTGGGCCAGCATTCATTGTGCTTTGCTAGTTGCCCTTGATAAAGTGATAGTGAGCTGCCTTCTTGAATCCTTTGAGAGGGAATTCCAGGATTTTAATCCAGTGACAGTGAAAGAATTGCATTATATTTCCAAGTCAGGATGATGAGTGGCTTGGAGGGGAGCTTACATGAGTGGTTACATTTCTTGATCCTGGGACATCACCAGAGGACTTTCTCAGGCTAGAGTTCTCGATCAGCCATGTTCAGCTGCTTTATCAGTGAACTTCCTTCCATCATAGGGTCAGAACTGACATTGTTCACTCATTTGTATAATATTCAACAACATTCGGGACTCCTTAGGAACTGAAACAATCTATGTCCATACTTGGTAAGACATGAAAACATTCAGTTGCAAGTAATGTGCCCTGATTCCTCATCTACAAGATACAAATCAAGAATGTGAGAGAACATTCCCACTTGCCCAGATGGGTGCAGCTCTAAAAGCATGAAAGAAGTTTGACATCATCCAGTATAAATCAGCTCGCTTGATTTGCATTCCACTCAACACTTTAAAACATTTGTTCTCTTTATCAGTGAAACACAACTGCAGAAGTGCATACTATCTACATTGCAGCAATTCACCAAGCTTCCCTAAACAGCAACTTGCAAACCAGTAATCTCTAGCTCCGAGAAGAACCAAGGTAGCAGACATAAGGGAGGACCACCACCTGCAAGTTCTCCTTCAAGCAACACACCATTCTGACTTGAAATCTTATCACCACTCCTTCACCGTTTCTGGGTCAAAGTCCTGGAACTGTCTTCCTAACAGCACTTTGGACTGCAGTGATTCAAGAAAGCAGCTTACCATTACAAACACAAGGGCAATTTAAGAAGGGCAATAAAATGTCAGCCTTGCCCATGACACTGAGCTTCCATGCATGAACAAAATGTATAATTGGCTCTCTTGTTTATGGGCCAAATATCTTGGCTGAAGTTTTGTGTTTCTGGTCTATATCTGTGATTATCACTGATACCAATATTCATGGTACATTTACCCTTAATTAGGTCAAATTTCATATGACTAAAACAACAACCAAACCTAAGGGAATCTACCAATAAACAATGATAAAGGGAAGCAAGAGCCACTAATGAAATATTAACGGCAAGACAGCACTTATTGCTAAAACAAGGAAGGAATCCAGTCCACATTCTGAAAATCCTTTTCAGTAACTTCAGATGAGAATTGACAATGATGTTTCAAACAAAATAACCATACAACATTAACATTGTTACAATAATTATAACTTGTCAAATTGTATGTGTTTCCGTGTTTGAAATCCTTTCTGATTCCTCCCATCGAAGCTGGTTGTACTTCTATCATGTTGCTGGGACTTCGGTACATGGGACCTCCAACAGTGATCACTCTGTTAGATGACTGACAAATGAATATCACTATTTAGAGATGGTGTTGATACCAACTAAGCCATAGCTAACAACTACAACATATAATTTACAGAGAAAACCTGACCCTGTAGTTGTTTATTTGCTGTAGAAGTTGGTCAATGTGATTTGAATTGAATTGAATTGAATTGAATCATTTATTGTCACATATAAAATACAGTGAAAAGTGTGTAACCTTGCCATGCATAGGTGACATTCTCTTTGTTTTCACTTAGAAAGGGGAGAAAAGTTTGACAACATATTCTCCAGTGATTGATATCATGTAATGCCGTCAATTGTTAAACCTGCTTGTTATAATCATACACATCACATGCTCCGGGAGCAGAACCAGGAGATTCTGTTTAGTTATGAAAACTGATGTATTTTGTTGCAAGAATAAAAAAAAGTGTTGGTAAAACCTGAACTGGAATGGGACATCAAAACTGTGCCAAACTCTGGATGCCAATTAGCGTCCACTTCTTTGCTACTTTTAGTTGCATATTTGGATAAAGACAAATATGATTCTCCCTTTTTCTGAATAGCACTGACCCAAATACTGCTTGAGCTGAGATCTGCTCATTTAGAATGTGTCAATATTCATTCAAGGGTTCCTCCATTGCATGAACTGATATTGCAATGGAATATGCAGTAAAACTAGAGCCACTTGAAAAGTTATTTGTAAGGGTAGAGCCCTTGGAATGGAGTTGACATGCTAATGACACTGTCTTAAACCATTAAATGAGACATTGAATATTAATAGAGCAAAACCTTTGCAATGTACAGCTCATTATAGCACTATCTGGCATATAATAATCGTAACAGAGCTTATGAACTCTATATGGAACTAGTTAATTAAAACACATTAAACAAAGCTTGATGTGGTTTTTTCTGTTTGGGATATCCTGTATAATCCAAAAACTGGCTTATATTATAGCATGTTTTCCTGATAATATCCATATTCCTACATGTAATCAATTCTCTATTTACCTATTAGACTTCATGTAATGATTCACCGCAACCTGCCTCCCATTGATATCACATATACCCTCACTCACTGGTAGTAGTGCTATGGAAATAAATCACATTCTGCACACATAACTCATACTGTATCAATCACTGAGATCTGTATCAATATTACATCGTCATAGATTGATTGAGTTGTACAGTAGCCCTTCAGCCCATTGTGTCTGCTCTAGTCATCAAGCACCTGCCTACTCTAGTCCCGTTTTCCAGCGCTTGGCCTGTAGACTTGTATGCTTTACACTACAAGTGTTCATCTAAATAACCATCATGGATATTATACCGTTCGCATGCATCAGTATTAAATGCAAGGGATTTCCTATTGCAATCAGATAAATCCATTACTTTGCTATGGCATATCATTAACAAATTGATATTTATAAAATGTGGAGTATAGATTTTGGAAAACAACATAATTAATTAATCCTGGCAGCAGGCACTTGTGCCATATTTTACATATTCCCACAAGTTCTACTCTCCATTGTATAGCTGCCCAATTTTAATACCCAAAGAAATACTACTGATTTACCAACGTATACCCAGCTCTTCTGTTTAAAGTGTAGCAGGACACGAGTAATGTATTAAGTTCGATCTTACTCTGTCACGTTCTTGTCTCTCAGATAGGAACAGTTCCGTGATCCCAGTTTCCATGACATGCAACAGAACAGCCTCAGCCAGCAGAGCTTCAGGAAGACCATTGGCACAGCAACTTCTAGTTGGCAAGTCTCTAGTACAAAGCTGCCAATTCAGGCTGTTGTTTCAGCTCCAAGCAGTTCAAACTTTAGTTAAATCATTGCAGCTGGCGTTTACTGCATTTGGCTGGGTAGTGTCTGATGCAGCAAACCCCGTACACATCGTCCTCTATCATTCAATTGTAACCATACCCTTTTATTTTTAACCATACCTTGTTCCGAAGCCATATTTCTATGGTTTGTACAATCATTGAGGAAACATTTATTCTAGGGAAAGGATGGAAAAAGAGGAGTGATTCAGTCCCGTATTCCAGTTCTGCCACGTTCAATAGAGGAAACTCATTCAGGAATTAGCTCCACAACTGGCCTTGATGGTTCATACCTCAGTCACATGAAAACTCTTCATGTGTGAGCCAAGATTGGAGATATCAACAGATTGCCTCATTGCTAACCCCATTTCTGACTTTATCAAGAGGCCATTCAAACACAATGGCAACACCGAATTCTACTTCACCATCTATTTCTTTTGAACCATTCACTACTTCTAGACTGTGAAACTGATTATCCAGCATTGAACTTCTCTCAATTAAATATTGGAAGATCAAAACCACTTTCATTAGCCTCCGTCACAAGCTCTGTTTGCCATCCTCTGATTGAGGCTAAACCAGACCATGGTGACCCGATTGATGTTAAGATGAGCTTCCATCCCCAGCAGTTCTCCTTCACCGACACCACATACTTCCATCTCTGTAGCAGCGCCTGGCTCCACTCCTTTCCTCTCAGCATATCTGCTGCTGATGCACATCTTTACTATCTTTAGCCTCTGATTCTCTTCTAATTTACCTTCAAGTCTGCATTACCTGTAAATTCCAGCTCATCCAAAACTTACCTACCCATATTCTAACTCACACCAAGTCCTATTCATCATTGAACTTAATACTATGCAGGAATTCAAAATGGCGCTGGATTGTGGCGACATTCAAACCTTTTCACTGCTTTACTGTATTATTCCGGTAAAATCTAAGTGAGAATAAATCATTCAATTCAAAAGCTTCATGACCTACATTTGCTCTGATAGAATGATAGAGATGCAGAGTTACACAGCACAGAAGCAGACCCTTCCATCCAAGTTGTTCATGCCGACTACATATTATTTAAATAAAAAGAGACTGCAGAAAGCTGTGTTACAGAGGGATCTAAATGTCCTCATACCAATCACAAAAAGTTAGCATGTTGATGCAGCAAATAATAACAAAGACAAATAAAATATTGGCCTTTATTACAAAGGGGATAGAGTGTAAGAGTGTAAGTCCCACAATAGTGAGGGACTTGCTGAGACTGAGTATTGTGTACAACTTTCGTCTTGTTATTTAAGATGGCTGCTCAGAGAAGGTTCACTAGGTTGATTCCTGGGATGAAAGGGAAGATGGAGCTGAAGAGAGATTAGGCATCTGCAATGAAGAGGTAGCAGTTAGGACCAGAAACTTAGACATTGTTAAAGTGATGAACGATTTCAGGAGCGTTATTACATAGCTAAACATTTCTGAAGTCAGAACCGACAAAAATCAATGATCTCATGTCTTATGTTCAGTCTACACCGAGCCAGTCAGAATCTCTGCGGCAGTTTAAAAAAATCCTATACATTCCCAAAAGAAATCAGAGATTAATTAATCATGTGATGTGAAAACAACTAGCTATGTGGACTTGTGAACAAGTAGTCACTGTGTGCAACATTCCTTCCCACATTTTGGAGAGACAGAAAGATAGATGAGAACAAGATTGCTTGAGTAAAACATTAGAGGAGCAGGACGTGTTTGGGCATGTAGTCCAAATAAATGATCTTTACACAAATGCATGGGATATAAAGAACAAACTGAGTGAATTGCTGGCATGAGTTCATTCTGGAGGGTATGACATGATAGCTATTATCAAGACATGGCTGCAAGATGATTGGCACTGGAAATTAAATCAACCGGGGCTAGAATATTTCAAATGATGGAGCAGCTGCAGGTTGTAGCTACTGCGAGACCATTTTAAATGGCTGGACAGGGGTTTTTGCCCCTGACACGGGGGTAGAGGCAAGTGGGATGGTGATGAGAAGACCACACAATCAAACGTATGGGTCTCCCATTTCAGCTCAACAAATAGGTATCAGTTAGGTTAATTTCACAAGGCAATGCTCTGACAAAAGTGTTAACCTGCCTGCTTTTAAAATCGATCAAAAATGACTGTTAGCTTTCAATTAGGTGTTTGGATGCATTCTCCATAAGATCATCTCCACTAATTAGGGTTCATTTACCAGCCTCTCATGCAGGGTAAATGTTGCTTTTACTCTTGAATTTGGATTCTTGCAAAATGTTCTGATGAGTGCAGCATGTAAAACTTTGACAAGATGATCTTTTTCAGCAGTACAGGTTATATGAGTACTTGCAATGTCAAAGCATCCATGGTTATGGGCCAAGTGTTGGAAAATAGGATTAGCATAGTTAGGTGGTTGTTTTTGACCACCGCAGACTCAAAGGGCCAAAGGGCTGTAGACTTCAAGGATTCTAATACTAATGAGTAAAGAGCTAGATTTAGTTAACAGGCTAATAGTGAGTGAACACTTAATTATATTATTAACTCAATGAATTTGACAAAACCTGAAGGAAGAATTCCAATTGCAAAGATTATAGAGTTAATACATTAATTGTGAAATGATCCATGTGAGGCGTTCAACAAGATTACCGTAATTCGATGCGACTTCCAGTATATATTGAGAAGACTAATGCCATTGTTTCTTGTCTCCCTTCCAAACTGTATCCTAACTTCTGACCTCATTCCCCTCCTTGGCTTAATTTCAAACTGTTGACAGTCTTGGTGTCAGTCTTGATCTTGAAATGAGCTTCCCACCTCCATGACTGCCCATTCCCTTCAGAAACGTAGCCAACTTTGACCTGTCTCAGATCACTGGCTGCTGAAAACCGCATCATTGTCTTTGCTACCTTGAAACGGAAATATCGTGTTGCACTCTCAGTTGGTCTTCCACATTCTAGCTTCTATAACCTGAGGGCATCTGTAATTCTGCTACCTATGACTCAACTTGTGACTAGTCCAGTTCCCTATCACTTCTGTGCTCATTGACTTACATTGGCCTACAGTCAAACAATGTCCTGACATTAAAATTCTGATGATTTATTTCAAATCCCCTTATAATGCTGCACCTCACTATGCCTGTAATCCCCACCTCCAAGACCTTTTTGAGGTATCTGCACTGCTCTATTTCTGGTTTCTCGTAACTCCCGATTTTATCTGTTTCACTCTGAGGTACTGTGAGCAAAGAAGACGCCACAGTCTAAGCTCCTCTGTGCAGGCACCGTCTCTGAGGAGGAACATGCAGAGGATGAAGCAGCAAGGTATTCTCCTGCATCCTTCACTCACAGAGAATCTGTCACCTTGGTGTGTTCCTGAGTTTAATTAGACTTAGCACACAAACTGGTGAGCACAGCATTGTCACATCTCCATAGAGACACTTGTGGCTTCCGACAGTGAGCACCCACAAGGGGAAGGAGTGAGAGGCAGTCAATCCAGCACCTCCTTCTCAGGACACTCCAGAGGTGCCCCATCCCTCCACCTCTGCCCCTGCCTAATATCACAATGTCTCCAGTATTTCATGCTGAGGGTGGGTCTACATCTAGGCAGCACATTCTCAGCAGGTCAGGACCCTCCAGGATGAATGCCACCTGGGAATGATTGCCCATATCTTCAAAGTCACCAGGTTCCCTCCACCCCAGCTATGGAAGTCAGCCCTGTACCTAGGGTGAAATATGTAGTTGGGTGTATGCTGCCCCTTTAAGAGAGCAGGTCAGCTGATCTGGAGGCAGGAGCCAGGGGAGGCAGTCTAAAACCCATTGTGGAGCTTTTGGCAAACTAGTCCATGTTCAAGTTTACTCTCCATCCACCATTTATGGTTCTAGTTTAACACAAACATAATGACTAGACATAATGGGAAGGAGAGGAAGAATAAAATCATTGAGGGCATATTAGTGGCATGAGTGCTCATTTTTTGAATAAAATCTGCACTTTTGTAAATACATACTTACTACCACTCCTGTAATGTCTGGTGTGGTCTTATCATCCCATTAGGACGAGGTTAAGCAGCCGCTGTTAGACCTGTGAAACAGTTTCTACCAGCAGAAGGAGATGTGCTGTGCTATAGTCACCAAATATTGATTCCTCACTCATTACCAACACCGTGGGTAACTTCAGAGAGTCAGAAGAATCACACAGATACAGGCCATGGCACCATTGATAAATGCCCAAATCACTGATGCTTATGGAAATGTGGAGGGGGAGAGCCAGGGTGTCTGATTGCCCCTCCTACTAAGCTTATGATGGAGGTGGTGGAGTCTGAGATGTTTCCACACATCTCAGGAGGGAAAGGTCTGTCCTGTGTCTGAGCTTCTCAAAGGAACACTAACATTAATGAGAAAATCAGATGCTCATTTCCCCTTGTTGCGTAATGGTCCAGAAGCACAGTTGCAGCCCAGTGTACCCTAAGTGTTGTCAAAGAGACTGTTCAGGCATAGCAAAGGATCAGTGAAGAATCATGCCACTCTGAAACATTGAAGTAAAGTGATGTGGAACAAACATTGTCAAGGTAAGTGACAACTTGGTAGTGCTCATGAGGAAGTGCACACCTGATATGACTAATATGGTAAAAGGGCCATTTAAACAGAAACGTCCAGGGGTACCAAGTCATTCAAATGCTCACGATCAGAAAATGCTGTTTTATCGCTAACACTGCTTAAGGGAAAGGTTTGCACAGGCACTTCAGTCTTCATAGAACCGTGGATAATGGATCCACATCTGAAAGAGGAACTGAACATTTTATTAAATATAGTAATGAACAAAGCAAACACGCAAATCCGTTTCGAATGCGGAATACACCAAGCTGAGGGCAATCTGCCAACTACTGAAATGAAATTAGAAATTGTAAATAGGAAGTCTCCACCCTGCTCTGTCAAACTGGAAGCTTATTTTCTCTGGCCTATTGGGCTCTCTGGACCATCGTCCTGTCTTCCCCCTCTTTGACTCTTCACCTGGTCACTCATTCTTCATGTTTTTTTCTGTGTTGAAATCACTGTGACCCTGGTGATGCATTACCATTGCTCCATTCTGACTGTGCCTCTCTACGTGACAATAAATATGCTTGTCTTCATTTGAAGCCTGTGATTTTCCAAGTTCTAATGCTTTTGTTGGCCATGCATCACCTCCACATTGAGGCCATGACTTGCCTTAATCGTCCCTTTGAGATTGCACTATCTCTAATAAACTACTGCCTGGACGATACCATGGACTGAAGCCTGTAAATGTGCCAGGACCCACCCTCCGGTGGCTCGTTCCCTAGGCTTACTGCAGTGGTACCTCTGACAGACTGTAGTCCATCCTTGCCCCACTAAACACTCCTCCCCTTTGACTTTCACACATCATCATTTTCTTCAAACATGTGCTGTGCGTTTGCCACGTAGGCAGCTGGCACATTGCTGCAGATAAGAAGTTGACACAGCACTGTGTTGTACAGTGACTCACCTTCCCCAAATATTAAATGTAACCTCTCTGGTGCTCATTGCTTTTCCGTCTGTGCTGAAGATCTACCTCAAGGGCAGGGCCTGCTGCCTGAGGCTGCCAGCAAGAAAAATACCTGCGAGAGAACAAATGACAATAAAACCTAAATCTGAAATCTAAATCTGAATTGCTGCTTGATCCCACCTGAAAATAAGTAACCTGATGTCCTGCGGCTAATGCATTGTGCTGCCCCATTGTGTGGATGGAGGGTACAGGGAGACTTTGTGCTTGGTAACCATGGAGACCCCGGGGCAGTTTAAGTGGTTCCACCTAAAGTGAAGGAAGATGGCCGACATAGCCATGAACTCATGTGGACTTGAGACCGAGATACAGCTCGCCCAGGCTTGGCTGTTGGGGCAAGTTTCAGAAGAGTTCATTTTTGTCTGATTATGGAGGAGCCAATTGGGAAGGGTAAATTAATAAGGTGAGCTGTGCAATCAATAAGGTGCACATGCAGACTGGTTTCTTGCCAACGAACGATGAGAAAATGAATGTGGCATTTCAGGAGGGAGAATTAATGAAAATAGTTGAAGGCGAGAATAGGATTTTTGGACTCCTGTCTACTCAGGTCAACATACCTGCCCTTATTCTCTCCATCTCAGGGAGGGGAAATCACTCAGGAAAATGTTACAAACATTTATTTTAGGAGAAATAAGGTAGCCAGAAGCAATGCGGGCCTCTTGAAAACTAATACTGATGATGTTTTCAGTGAAAATAAGGATATAGTGGAGGGAAAACAAAAGGAACTGGTGGATCTGCTAAATTATTAGCAATAAACAGGAAATATAATGGGTGATGACGATCTGAAATCTGAACAGAAAATTTGGATTCGTGGGCAGCTTTAGAGAGAAATAAAGTTAAATTGTCACATTCAATAGGATGCTCTGAAATCTAGTGCTTCCAAATAAACCTGTTGGACTATAACCTGGTGTTGTTTGATTTTTACCTTTGTACATCCAAGATGATTCTCCTTCAGAACTTTGTTGATGTTTTTCTTTCCACAGACCTGCTGAGTTTCTCCAACACTCATTTTTATCATGTTAAATCAGTACTATTGACATTAATGCAAAGGTGAGGTCAAGGTCAGCATGCCAAAGGATCTAAAACGGAATGAAGGACAAGGACTCACCAACATTAACATAAGCAGAATGTCAGTAATGAGCAAATTGCTGGCAGTTGCAAGCAACAGTTATCCAGACCAAACTTTAAAGGTTAAAAATCACACAACACCAGGCTATAGTCCAACAGGTTTAATTGGAAGCACACTAGCTTTCGGAGCGATGCTATCACCTGATGAAGGACCATAACCTGGTGTTGTGAGATTTTTAACTTTGTACACCCCAGTCCAACACCGGCATCTCCAAATCAAGACTTTAAAGGAAGTATGTGAGAACAATGCACAGGCCCCAACTATAATCCTTCTTCAAGGGAGCATCTAGCATTTGATGCTAGATAAATTGTGCATTTTAAATCTGAGGTTTACAGACTTTGGTTAGCCAAAGGTATTAAGGGATAAGGATTAAAGGTATGAATAATAATCTCATTGAATGGCGAGACAAGTTTAAGGATTAAAACAGTCTCCTCCTGATCCAATGTTCTGAAAATTCAGAGTGATAACAGTCTGGTCTTAGGGTCTAACTGCCTGTGCCCAGGGTGTAATGTCATTTCTCTATTTAACATTGGGCCAGAATTTCCAAAAGTAGCAATCACAGTCAGATTGTCACTCCAATCCTACCTTTGTTTCCATGGAGAAAGAACCTTTTGTGTTTCTGACCAGAGATTCTGATCATGGGTCCTGCAAAAAGGAGGCATGTACTTCAAATGTAACAGATCTCCCTTGGAGCAACATGGGAGGGAAATCACACCATGCCCCCCCACAGTTATACTCTGTAATTCAAAAGTTCAACAGCACAGAAAGTGCCTGAGAAAGGGTAAATCTGTAAGATAAATGAGAGACTATAGTGCTACATGGATGACATATTTGGGAGTATGTGTGGTGCGTTTGGCAATGAGTCAGTTGAATATTTACCCATGAGTTAGACTGGGCTTTTAATTATCCCACTTTTCCTTTTCCAGTTACTTTTAATTGTGGTGGAACCCTCTGAATTCTAATTTAAACAGAAGCTGTTGGGTCACTGGGAGCAAGGGAATCTTCAATTTCCAAGGCAATTTTGTCAGCGTCTGCTATGTTAAAGATTCTGCAGGGTGCTGAACTCTGATTCCCATTTACGGGTTTAAAGTGACTATCTAGCCATTGGAAAATCAGGGTCACTGTAGCTCCAGAGGCTGACCTGTCAACAAATATATGAGTTAGACCCCATCTACCACCTCCCGAGAAAAAGAACAGGAAATTACATCACCAACCCAAAGAAACCCAAACATATAAATAGAAAGCAGGAATCATCAGCAGTGCTTCGCTCGGGGGCCCACTGAAGATGTGACCTAGTATAGTGATGAAACATCTGAAAATGAACCTTCCAGCTCAGCGAACAAACCTACATCCAGAACCCCAAGCTGAGCTACAAATCTTCTCAAAACTCACTGACCTGTTTGTTGCAATCCCTTTCATAGCTGGCACGGATAATAGATTCTTATGTTACTTACACTCGGCTCTTTTTGGCTGCCACATGGTCATTTCTTTTTCCTTCTTTTTAGTGCGTGTCCTCCCTAACTGTGCATCTCCAGCAACTCTAGTCAGCAGCAAGGACTTTGCATGCATTGACTTCCATCCTGGTCGACATGAAGTCTTGCTCTCAGACATCCTTGGAGCACAGATGGGAGTGAACTGTTGGTTTCAACAGTTGTTAGCTCACCATAGAATATCATAGTCATAGAGATGTACAGCATGGAAACAGACCCTTCGGTCTAACCCATCCATGCCGACCAGATATCCCAACCCAATATAGTCCCACCTGCCAGCACCCAGCCCATATCTCTCCAAAGCCTTCCCATTCATATACACATCTAAATGCCTCTTAAACGTTGCAATTGTACCAGCCTCCACGACTTCCTCTGGCAGCTCATTCCATACACGTACCACCCTGTGTGTGAAAAAGTTGTCCCTTAGGTCTCTTTTATATCTTTCCCCTCTCACCCTAAGCCTATGCCTCTAGTTCTGGACTCCCCAACCCCAGGGAAAAGACTTTGTCTATTTATCTTTGATGTCTTTCAGAATGCGGCTATTATCCATTTGGCTCACGTGATCCAGCCAAATGAGTTGCTGCTGATTCAAGATGACAAACTTAATGGGGATCCCTGGACACTGGTGTACACTCTGTCCTGCCAGGAGATGCTCAATATTCAATAACAGAAGAAACTGTTTATCTGCTCTTCTTGCTTTGCATAAGTTTCCCTTATAAAGGGCAGAAATGATATCACCAAGCCTACTATACATGGTGCTTTGTAGTTTGTTGGTTTGCTGTTGGTCCACACTTGACTCAATTTTGACATGGCAGCTGCACACGTGGAAGTCCTAGTCCTTATTTCGGTAGCAAGGGACAAGTTGCTGATAACTGTTTCTATAAGCTATGTGTAATATTATAACTAGCTTATGTGGAATTTATTGGGTCCCTGCTTTTGAACCCCCTCAGTTACATGTAGAGTTTAAAAATATTTTTAGTACACAGATACAGTATATCACATCAGTTAAAATGTAGTCACTGGATCAGAATTAAGTAACCAATGACAAGATTTTCTTGAATGAATGAATTGAAATTCTATTACTTAAAAAAAAAGTGATTGTAAAACACACATTGACACAGTAAAAAGTTTTTAAATAAAAGTATCTCGTACAATTGGAATATAACAAATATTCAATTAAAATGTTCGTATGTTCAACTATAACAGCTTAAGGACTCTTAGACGTGTTATGTATCCTCAGCAGCGGCACAATTTATGGAATCTTTGAATTCTTGGAAAATGGATGTTTCTCCAAATTGTTTCGTCAAATGTGATGAGAAGGAAACTGGGTAGGAATTAATTTTCTTTGACTGTCATGCTGCTCTGTTAAGTATCTACTGAAATATATCAACTGATAAGAGGTCAAATCGTTTTGAATTGGTCTCATTTGGACAAAAACATAAAAATCAGACTTGTGAAAAGTGATCCTGATTTATACAGCGGCTTAGCTGTGCTTGTGCTGACATGTGATGCAGCAGGAACAGTTAACTGGCAATCTTAATTCTCAGATACATTCTGATTGGTTAGGATGTTACCATTGGAATGCAGCAGAAATGGGCGGTCTTCCTTCTTTTACCATTAAAAAGGTGCAATGTATGAATAATTTTCTTTTGCCTAAATAAAATAGAGTCCTGTCTGTTAATAGATGTAGCTTCTAGCATGTGTCAATGCATTCTACAGTGCGCTCAACTGATAATCTTAAAAAGTGTTATTCTTAACACAGTCTGTATTATTCAATAAGTGCTGTCCAACAGCAGATTCACATCTATCCAGCCATTTTCTGACTTGAAACAAAATTTTAATCATGGAAAGGAAGCCATAAGTTTAATGCTATTTACTGGAAGTTAGCTGATATTGGAGAAACAGCCAATCAAAGCTTTCAAGGAGATAAAAGGTGGGGATTATTATCTCAATTGGTGAAAAACATGGCTTTGAAAGGATTAAGGTGTCTGAATGGTAACCTTTTTGATTTTTCTGAGATTCCTGTAAGGTCGCGCTCCTCAGTGCTGGGTATTCTGCTGAAGGCAGCATCAGATCCCTCATGGAAATTGATCCTTAACATTTGGGGATAGGGGTTACTGTTGGACATACATGTATGGAAGGTTAACTTTCAAATTTCAAAAATAGTCAACACAAACTTACCTGTCTAATTTTTGTATTTGAGGAGTAGGGGGAATACCTGAGGCATGATATCCTGAAGAGATTTGAATTTTTACATTGTGATAATAAACATTTCAATTCTGTGGTAGAAATTGTATCTTATAAAATAAAATTAATGACAGTGCAATTTTACAGCAGACTAGCTAGACCATCATTGGCTCATTCCATAGAGATTACTCTAACCCTCTAAGATCCATTCTAAATAGTACTGTTACCCATCAAATTGTTTCTTCATGAGACCATTTCTGATAGAATCAGAGAGCATTCCTTTGGCACCAGCACTTCCAACTCTAACCAGCAGCCTTTTATCCTTTTCTCTCTCAATTTAACCCTGTAACCTTCTCCTCCTTCAACAGAATTAAATATGGCACTTATCTTCCAATTTGCATAGTAATTTTGTAACCTTCCTTTCTTCCACACGTCCCCAACCAGCCCCACCCACTCATACTTGAACTCTCTAAATAGTTCTCCATTAAAGCTGCATTTGCCATGCCACCCCAAAGTTCACAGCTTATTTCCTTTCTTGATTATTGTTGTTGCGTTTTCTCTCCCACCCATTACAATTCATTCTGCTTGCCCAATCTTTGCAATCCTACCAGAGTTGGGCGGCTAATTCTCGAAACAGAGTTGTTCTCAAGAGGAGCTGCCTGGCCTCTGCTTGCAGGAGCAAATTAGTGCAGATGCTGGAATCTGTACTGAAAACAAAAAAAAATACTGGAAATCATAGTGGTCAGGCAGCATCTGTGGAGAGAGAGCAGGCTAATGTTTAGAGTCTAGATGACTTCATCAGGGACCTGATGAAAAGTCATCTTGACTCAAAAACACCTGATGAAGGACCGTCGCTAGCTAGTGTGCTTCCAAGGAGTCCGAAAGCTAGTGTGCTTCCAATTAAATCTGTTGGACTATAATCTGGTATTGTGTGATTTTTAACTTTGACTCAAAACATTAGCTTGCTCTCTCTCTCCACGGATTTTGCATGACCCGCTGTGATTTCCAGCATTTTTGTTTTCAGCTTTTGCTATCAGCATTGGTAACTATCTGAGGGGTGAGCATGAGTGGGTTGTGGGTGATGGGATTGCAATTTAGGAGTACAGAGTCCAATTTGCATTAATTTTTGTCATACTGTTTGGTTCCCTCCAGCTGTGTCTAGAGCAGGCCACAGTTGGAAGGGCAGAGGCACTATCTCTGACCTCAGCACTCTTTGACTCGGGCAAGGAAAACTGAGCAGGTTCTCTCTTTATTGCTGATCACTATCCAATGACCCTGATTGTAATTTCATGTATCGTCTTCAGCTGAGGATAGGACTGAGCTCTAATGCTGAACTATAAATTAAACTTCCGACTGCAGGAAGTCACAGAATGTGATCTCCAGTCAATAAGATCATTAAAAAAGAATTTTTGTTTGGTGACTGGACAAACTCAAATATTTCAACGAACACTTGCAAGTTACATGAGAATGAAGTTTCTTCTATACAGTTCCATCAAACACTCTCAGGCTTGGTACGACACAAGATAAATTCAAGATAAAGTTCCCTATAGGTTACCCCAAATCTAAAAAGTGAGAGAGTGGTTACATTATTAGTCATTCAGCTATTTCCCACTGGTCATTCAATTCTTGCCCTTATTTCCAAAGATCAGGCCAAAGTGTTAAAAACATCATCTTTAATTACAACATTTATTCTTTTACATCAATCAGAAAATACAATTTTTACATCACTAAATTGTAACACAAAGTTCAAAATGGAGTTTCAGTGGTGGTTTAGGAGCTCTATTAGATAATCACATTAATGCAGAGCTTCCTACCATTACCAAGGATAAAGAATCCAATAAAACAACAGAAAAATATAATTGCACATCTGATAAAATTAGTCCCTTTCTCTTAATAGAAGTGAACAAATGGGATAAATGGATTTCTCTCAAAGATGCATCCAGTGCATTTGCTACTTATTGTCTAATATACATGAATATACACACAGTTTTGAATTTAACTTAAATGATCTATTGCAATAATTGACAGAAAGTGCTGTGCAAATGGCTTCTTACTCCCTCACCATATCATTCACTTCCACAATGTCTCCACAGAGCTTCTGATTATGAAATTTAGACAACGTGCTCTTTAACTAAAGCCTCTATAACTTTTACCCCTCTTCACCTGGACAGGAATTACTTAAATGCCAAAAGACTGGACAGATCTACAACTCACACACAAAATCAGATTTGGGCTGGTTTTGTGCTTTCATTGGGGAAACTGAAACACTGATAGGGAACTCTAAGACACCATTTGTTTTTCCTGCAGCAAAGATTTTAAGCTTGGATCATTGCAATTTCACTTCCATCCCATTTCTACCTGCCACCAAGAAATCTCCTTCATTGCAGTGAACAACTATTGCTGCAGAGCTTTCATTTCTCTATCCTTGAGGTGGAGGAATCCATGGCTTCACAGTCTACCCATCCAAAGGCTCAAAGCGGAGAGATATTGCAGAAAAATTATAATGAAGAGTAACATTAAAGTCATCACTTGTGTGTATGCAATGAATCCTTAAATGGACTCTCCAGGCTCCAGGGTTGTAAAGCTATGTGAAAAATATCGAAAGAGACCTCTATGTGTATCACTCAGTGCAGCACATAGCCAAATATAATTGGAAGGGCTCAGTCTATGATGAATTACCTGATCTCAGCCAGAAAGCAGTTAAGAGTTTGTCTCAGCAAGGTTCCAGAATTGAGAGGAGTGGAGGGTCAGGGGAGCGGTTTGTAATAAAATCTATCCCAAAGTTTCCTGCTCCAGTGACTTGTGATGAAAAATGCGTATGTGCAGGTGAGATGACAGCAGAATTTAGCCTGAGTGCTATGTCCTGCAGTGATACAATTGGTCTAGACCTCAAACTTCAAGAATTGCTATTTAGGTGAAGCACCCTAAAAGCTGCTAGTGTTTGTAGATCCTCTTGAGTTAGCACCTTCAGGGAGCAAGACAAACCTGAGAAAGAAACAAATTGCCTACACAGTGTAGGGCATTCATCAATAGTCCTTTATCTGTTACCCTCTGGTCAACATTCTAATGGCCAATTTTGGCACTGTGCACAATAATGCTCATGTTGCCAGTACCACAATGCAGTGTCAGATGCTGTAAGCTGACATCAGGACCCACTGCAACATTTATGCACTTAAAAAATAAATTATAAAATATTACAATTTCTATTCATTGATTCAGAAGACACATACAGTGAATCTTACACAGTAGTTCCCTTGCATTTGCTTTTGCTTTCCAAAACGATAGTATAGCTTTTTATTTGGGGGAAGAGGTAGGAAGCAGGGAGAGTGTGGTGAAGAAAACAATGACTATGAATGATACACAAGTGATTGAGACAAAGATCTCCTCTGCAACAAAACTCATAGATACCTGTCCCACAAATCATAACTAAGTAGCTGACTAGAATCAGTTGGACACAAACACAACCTAAAGTGCGTAGCATAAAAAAGTCCAGTAATTGCAGTACTCAATGTCAAGGCATGCCACAGGAAAGTGTATTAATACAATAGCACATTATATGTGGGCAACTGCAGTCTAAGAATTGCTTGCAACTATTTTATACTTTCAGCACCTTTTATGTGACTTTGGATTAAATTTACACACTGAGTGAGAGCCAGTCAGAGAAGATTGATCCGAGAGGCGAATTACTCCAGTACACAATCAGATCTCATCTGCTTTCCCTGTCTACTCCTGCCCCTTGCATCATACCCCAGCAAGTGAAGAAGACTGTAAGGTAAACAACTCTAAGGACATGTATAACTCATCCCTTCTTCTTCAGAATACCTTTGAAAAATTCATGAAATATGTGTATGTTTTCAACAGTTTGAATGGAAAGTGCATCAGGGCCAGCACTAACTGCTAATATAAACATAGTTAAAAATCACACAACACCAGGTTATAGTCCAACAGGTTTAATTGGAAGCACTAGCTTTCAGAGCGCTGCTCCTTCATCTGAAGGCGGCGCAGAGCTCTGAAAGCTAGTGCTCCCAATGAAACCTGCTGGACTATAACCTGGTGTTCTGTGAGTTTTAACTTTGTACACTCCAGTCCAACACCGCCATCTCTTAAAATATAAACATAATTACTTTCCCCCAAACTCCATAACTTAACATACAAGTAACTCATCTCCAATGTCTCCAAATTCCAAATTAAAATTGATAGTTTCAGTTTTTTAAAACAATTCCAATTTAACACAATTTCATTGCTCAATCCACTTTTATTTAAAATTTCAAACCAAGTTTTGGCTTTGTCAATTATTCCCCATTCCCAAACGAAGTCAAATAGTTCACTATTTCCAGACAATCTCATGTCAGTGCCAATACCCACGAGTGATTATTTAGTAATTGCCAATCTATTTGCCAGGTAACAGCTTGGAAAGAAATAGTGACAATGATTGAGGGTCAGCCCTTTTCCCAAGCAGCAATTCCCACTGATGTGGTAGCTTTCTAATCCCTGAATAAAGCATGTGTTTCATTTAAAGTTCTTCATGATAAACAGAATAACGAAAATACTCCGGCTGTAATGATGGCTTTGGATAATGCATGAGTTACAAAGTGATCGTAACTGGATGTGGTTTGCTGACTTTCACTTATTCACTACAGGACTAAAATCTTACAAATGCATAACTGCCCAAACTTAGAACAGATTGATGCATCAGCTCTGAAATTAGGTTACTAAGACTGAGCATCAAGCTATAAAATACATTGACACTAAACATTTAATCACTTCTTCACTGCAAGTTCAAGATTCAAAATGTACATAGTATACTCCTTCAACTTATTAACTAATATATTTAAAGATATTGGCTCACACTGACAGGTTCCCACTACTGCTTAGTACAGTGACACTTCACCTGATCATCCTGATTTAAAGATCTCTCATGACTTGCTTGAAAATAAACTCAGATTTAACTGCCTCTCGGCATTCGCCAAGACTGACTGCTCCGAAACAGGTTCTTCAAAGGCTCAATTCAAATATGTTTCAGTGTTGAAAGCAATTAAAATATTAAATTTGCAAGACAAAATAAACATTTTGTTTTATACAATGTTTTATGGATATCCAAATCCAGGAGTGACTTTACATTCAGCGGGTCATTCAGGAGGTGCATATGTGCAGAATGGACTCTCTGCTGTCTAAACTGCTTCCTGTTATTCTTATGTCCATTAGTTACAATGTAAAGCTCAGTACATTTGAGTAAAGCCTAGTAAGACGTAGGTTATTCAAAATGTATGAGAAACAGCTTCGTTAAGTCGGTGAATAACTTGCAGGCTGACTGCATATTGATTCGGGTGCTATAATGCATGGTGAACATTTATTCACCACAGAAATGGAAAATGGAAGAATCAAATAATTTTATCCTGTAGGGCATGCTGGGTGATCTAGTGAACACTGATAACCAATAAGTTCAGAAACATGTTCCCCACTTCATTTGATGCTCTGATACTTTCCAGAAAGAGCTCCTTTTTGATTAGGTTGATTTGAACAAAGCAATCATTGTGAAAAGTGGCTTCAATGTTATCAGGTTTCATGACTGCACTTATGGGAGATCCACGTTAGGAAACAACTTTCACAGTTTGTGCCAGATTCTAGTGATAACTTTAAAGTTTTGCATTTCTGCGTGTTTTATAAGAATAAAGCCTGCAGACATTGTGCTTCAGTGGCTTGGATAAATTATTAAGTTGATAGAATTGCCAGAAAGATGGGAAGGTTCAATATTTTTGAGACACTCCTGTGAAAGAAAGTCTCTATTTCAGACGCTAACTAGTGTTACCTAGAAGTGCTTACCTTGCACATAAAAAGTGAAATTACAGAGAGTACCCATATCTGTACACCTATGAAAAGTGTTGTAAAAAATGCAATGAATTACGTGGAAGATTCTCAAAGTGTTCCTTCAAGTTGTGGAAGGTTTGGCAAAGATTGCCTACAGTTTCCTGGGTATTTCCCAGCTATTATTCTACAGTTTTATATTTTGAAAAAAAATTCGCAAATCAGCATTAAAAAGGCACACATTTTAAACATGTCTTATGAATGAACACATGTTCCTCTTAAAAAATAAACATTTGTAATTTACAAAATAAAATTAGTGAAAGGTGCAGTTGAATTAAAAAAGGCAGCTCCAAGGCTGTTCCCATTAAAGTGCGTGGCCATTGGCCCCGTGAGCTGCTCGAATGGCAGAGGCATTCTCGTAGATGAGGGCTGGAGTGTTTTGATAGATTATATCATCAGGTTTCTGTTTGCTTGCTTTGATGTACTCCATGGCACATTGGTTCAGGAAGACATACTGCGACTGGGGAGACAAAAGTACATGGGGAATGAATTGCTCTGTGCACATAGTGACCTTCAAACGAATGCATTCTAGAGGGACTGCTTTTCCCAATAAAACTTTACCCCTCAAGTGAGGCTGTGAACCCAACTGTTTGCTTGCGCAGTTAGACCAACAATGTTAGTAAACTCACCTCTCAAAACAAAAATCAGATTTAGTCATCCATCCTTCATTGTCATATCAACATCATTAACAGCCTCCCTCTATTAGTGAAACCAACTGTGCCATCCACCCAATTTACTATAATGAGACTGACAGTACCAATTATCATTTCAATGAAACTTTGTCAAATATGCATGTGACCCATGCCTCAGAGCGGCACTTACTCATCTTCGCATAGTAACAACGGTGTGCAAACACCCTTCCTCCTGGTCAGACCACAGGCCAGATTCTTCTATCCTGACATGGGGCTAACCTGTGTTGGGTTGACTTTAAATATGGCATATGGAACTTAATACTAAAATTTCCACCTCAATCCTGTGATGAACCACTTTGATTAGTATGAGCTGAAAAGGCAGGCAGTAAGCTCTCATCCAGCTACCTTGAGTTCTTAGCTCCATTCACATGTCATAATGAAACAATATGGTAAGTCATGTGTGTGTTTGATATAGGATTTGTTAGCTTTGTTTCAAAAAGAACTGTGGCTATTAAATTGACCAAAACTGTGCAAGTGGAAAGATTTTCAGACGTATTACAATCCATAGGATAAAATGCTATTCTGCTTTGCACAAGTGTAAGTATTATTTGACTGTGTATACTGCCCCTTTTTATTCATGTGTTCCTTGAATTCCAACTCAGCCAACTATTTGGTTTGTTCAAAGCTTTAATAGTAACTGCGTTTCTCAGTGACTTTGAAAGCATCAATTTTTTGGAGGCTGTGTTCATATGGCAGGTACTCATATGACTCAGCCAACGTTGTCTATCTTATATGTTGCAGGCAAGGCTGCCCGGAGGCATGGTACATTGGGGAAACCGAGCAAAGGCTACGACAACGGATGAATGGGCACCACACAACAATCAACAGACAGGAGGGTTCCCTCCCAGTTGGGGAACACTTCAGTGGTCCGGGACATTCAGCCTCAGACATTCTGGTGACCATCCTCCAAGGTGGACTTCGGGACAGGCAGCAGAGGAAAGTGGTGGCTGAGCAGAGGCTGATAGCTAAGTATGGTACCCATAGGGAGGGCCTCAACCAGGACCTTGGGTTCATGTCACATTACAGGTGATCACCATTGCACTACACACACACACATATATTCCTACACACACAGATATTCCTACACACACACACACTCTCACATACACACGGACACAGGTACACACAGACACCCACACACACCCTTACAGACACACACACTCTGCACTCACTACGCGCACACACTCCCACACTCACACATGCACCCCCTCAACCCACACACACCCTCTGCACTCACTACACACACACACACACACACACACACACACACACACACACACACACACACACATATATATATATTTTGTGGGGTGAATTTGTACTTGCAGAGTTACATTGCACTTTGCTCAAAAACTGCCTACATTCATGTAGAACTCTGAGCTCAAAAACTGTATGAATTTATGTAAAACTCTGTTATCTCACTTTTTAGATTAGAATCAATCTAAACATCAGGTCATAGACAGAGAACACAGGGGGCTAACACCTTCAACATATTGTCTAGCTATCACCATTGTTAACAGCTAACCTGAGAATGCAACTTTAAAAAAAAGGGTTTTGTGATTTACATATGAAAGAAGTGAAACTATCACTGTATTCTAACAGATGAAAGGCTTAACAGACAATCAATTTTTCAATGTATAATTTCAGTTACATCACACTGCAAATTTTTGCTATAAATTCTGTGTTACGATCAAGCCCTCCACAAGGAGCGTCGCTCCAAAAGCTAGTGTGCTTCCAATTAAACCTGTTGGACTATAACCTGGTGTTGTGTGATTTTTAACTGTGTTCATATAGTTATTCAATGGAATCTCACTGCTAATATCTGGCTACACTTCAAACCCACCAAGATTCAGCTTTGTCAGGATTATTGACATGTTTATGAAATAGGCTATGAACTTGGTTTTATTGAGTTTCATTTGCTATTAAGGGAATTGATTTTTTCAAATGGATTTTGAAGTAGTTTTTTGTTGACAGACTTATGCCTTTCTCAGACTTCCCCTTGTTAGTACAGTGCTCATGAATGATGCATGTAATATAAACTGGAGGAGTGGGTATGAGGGGGTCAAGGGGTAATGGAAGCTGAAGGATGTTTGGGAAGTGAAGGGTGAGAAGGTGCAATGGAGTGAAAGCGAGAGTGGGGGATGAAAGGGACAGTGGGAGCTGAAAGGGGGTAGGAGGGTTGAGTATATGGAGACAAAGACAGCATGGATATTAAAGGGGCCATTTGTAGGGGCCACTCACTTTCTTCTACTGGGCCGGTGTGCCAATGGCCTCTTGAATCTGGCCACCTCAGCCTCTGCTCCAGTCTCAGATCTGCTTCAGTGACCCGAACCCGCTGCCATCCAACCATGAAAATAGTGTGGACAGGCACCATCAGTCAGGAGGTGGGATTGCAATGTCAGGAAATCGCTCAAATCTCGATTGATGCCTTCAAGATTAAAATTAATCTCCAATAGACTATCACTCATTTTTCTAGACAGACCATCTATCCTACCACAGGCCTCCCAAATGAAACTCAGCATTAACTTTTCTCATAAGGACGGGAAGAAGGGCTGAGGGGACAACGTTAACTGGTAAGACAAGGAGAAGGGGGCAAACAAATCAGTTCAAAGATAAAAAAATCAAATACAGCAGTAACACGACAATGATACAAAAACATTCAAGGATGGACAGAAATGTTGTTATATAAATGCGGAGACCGTAGGGAAATCTAGTACTGGATTCAGACACATATAAGAACATTGATCCTGTTCATATTTCAGAGATAGGGTTGACAGTGGAAGGTGATCAAGAGCTGGAACTGAGAGGGTATAAAGTATTTCAGATGAATACAAAAGGGAGGTGGCTGAATTACATTACTGATAAGGAAAATATAGCTGCAACAGTTTGCTTTGAGTTAGTGGCTGAAGGTGATGAAATTGAAACAATATAAATACAGCAGTAAAGGCAGCAAATTATTAGCTCAGAAGTAAATTATTAATTAACTGAAAGCACAAGATGAACAGGTGGATGAGCAGTTTGGAGTAAATCATTAAAGGATTTGATAGATATAATGTTTATACACACTTAGCATTTAGCATACATAAAGAATGCATTCTTCATAAATTCTGGCCATAGTGAAGGGACTATGTAATTCATAGCTGAAAATGTCTAGGATGAGCTATGCAGAAATTGGGAGGGTGAAAGAGAGAGAAGTCTTCCTGGTGCAGCATGACTCCTGAAGCGCTTCAGGGTATTAGGATGGAAACTGGCCATGTTTTGGTTGATAGTTTTCAGGAAAGCAATAATTACCAATCACTATAGGACGATAAGTCCAGTTCTCATATTCAAGTACAGACTTTACCCCCATCATGAATGTTGGGTGGACATGTATTAGAAAATTCTGAGTATGCTATAAATTGACATTAAAGTTTACAGCTTGGAGCAGTCAACGTAGTGTTAAGGGGGTTGTGTCATTTCTTAAGCTCATTGAAAATATTTGTGGAGCCACTTAGCTTTTTGTCTGCATTATTTCATGGAATATGAGCCTCACTGGCAAGGCTAGCATTTTTGCCCATCTCTAAATATCCAACAACTGATCTTACAAGGGTCATTTCAGATGGAGTTAAGAGTCAACCACATTGCTTTGGGGTTGGAGTCACATGTCGATAATTAGCCAGTGAGTGAGGAATGGTAAAGCAGCAGATGTAATTTATAATGACTTGCAATTCTGTATTGTCTTAAATGAATGAAAACATTATCTCTATCTCTCTACCACGTCAGAAGAAATAAACTTTCAGATGAGCTGAAGTTAATGGATAGTTAAGATCAGAGACCAGTCAGGACAGCATTAGTGTAGGCTTGTTTCAATGGTTACCAAGGGATGTAAGGTCTTCAGCAGAAGCTAACCTGAGGCAGATGCGCAGATGATGGATGTTAAGGAGCTGGTTGATCTTGGTAATTGAGAAGTAATGGGACCAGAAAATTGGATCTGAGTTAAATAGGACAATAAGGTTACATTTGGCTCAAGTCATAGGCTCAAGAGGGGAGCAGAATTGGGTGATGTTATCTAAACATGATGGCTTTAATCTTCCTAATGTTTAGCTGGAGGAAATTGGGGCTCAGCTAAGATTAGATATCAGGTAACAGTGTAAAAATACAGAAGCAGTGAAGTTAAGCCTAAAATGTAGCACTCCAGTAAACATTTTGAGAAGTGGTCATGAAGTAAAAATGGGCGATGTCAATATAATGTGGACCTTGCTGTGAAGTCAGTCAGGAGGAGGAGGAGAGTAGTCCACTCGGGGCCTGCTAGCCTAATGGTGACTGAGTAACCTATGTCATTTGTTGTAAAAAAAAGTCCATCTGGTTCATTAATATCTTTTAAGGAAGGAAATATGCTGTTCTTATTGGGTGTGGTCTGCAAATGACTCCAGACTTGCAGCAATGCGATTCACTTTTACCCGCACTCTGAAATGTCCGTGAGTACATCAGTTCAAGGGCAACTACGGATGACGACAAATGCTTGTCAGCAATGCTGACATTCCCAACAGGGATAAAGCAACAAATAAAGTGATCCTAATGGTTTCACCCCGAACATACTGACTTGGAGTAGAGACAATCCTTGAAAGTAGAGATAGTCAGTAGCATATCATACTGACTGTGAGAAGTTACTAAATTTGAACTAACCATGTATCAGGTCATAAAACAGGGTGCTGATTGACTTCTTGCAATATTGAGAGTGTCCTGGATTAACCCTTCTCAATACTATGATCAGCTAGCAATGTCATCTACACTATTTCAGTAATAATTGCATGGAAAACAAGTAGCCGGAAGTTCAATTAATCAAACAGTATGTCACATTGAGGCTCCATAAAAATCATTGAAATAAATGTTCCCATTATTTTGTATAAACATCAAGCTGTGGATAAGACAAAAACATGAACTAAACTGCCTGCATTACTGGACTCAAACCAGGAAGAAATAAAAGCACAAGTACGACTTGGGATTATTAGTGGAAGACAATGAGAACTGGCCTTTATGCTACATTTTATTGCGTCCTTATTCATTAATCCCTAGCTGTGGGGGAGAAAAAAACCTTGAGATTCTCATTGATTGGTGCCAATGTAGATCTCCAGACTTTATGACCCTGACTCTGTGCACAGATGGACATTTGCATTATTCTCCGATGCTTGGTACCTTACCTCAGTCTGTACCATCAGTGGCCGGTTCATTCGCAGCTCATAAACTATCCCCCAGATATCAACCTTTCTTTCATTGTCGATCTGATAAATCACACGATCGATGGAAATAAACGTCCCTGTTCGACCAACTCCAGCACTGACAAAAAGGAGATCAAAATTTAGCCACATTGCAAATGTGACGGATAGTCAAATCTTTATCCCATTAGCCAGCCCACACCGTCCATGTTACCAATGAAAGGAAGAAAATTACTTCACGAGAAATAGAATGCCAGAACAGGTTAAGTTTGAGCCTTCACTTCTGGTGCAAAGGTTTAAAATAGTCCGGACTATGTGACAGAAGGCAGTTCACTGCAAGGGTTCTTTGTGAAATTAATTTGAGCTGACTTTAATGCTTGATAAGCAGACTTACAGCACAAGAATAGCCCAAAAACAACATAAATTGGTAATGTCACTCAGCAAGTTACAAGGGAAATGGGAAAACAAAGTCACACCAATATCTCTTGGAAAGTTTTTCAGTAGTGAAGATATTGGATACAAGAAAGTTGATGACAACAGCAATATTGATGCAGTCGTGGCTGCATTTTGGGGAAATACTGTCTTCTATCTTGCTGCACCACTTTAAAGTGACACCCTAAATGTTACCAAAGAGAACAGGAGGAGTTCTAGTTCCCAGAACTAACATTGATGCACAAAAAAAAAATCCAAGGAAATATATAATGTGGGAACCTTTCAATGGTAATCCACACAGAACTGAAGTACTGAGTAACCAGGAATAAACCAGTGGAAACAGTATGATCGAAACAAATATAGTTTATAATTCCTTCCCAGCTTCACAATTTGTTTGTGCAATTCCTTGCCTGACGTCTCAGATCAGCAGTGGCTGTAAATACTGATTCTTCAGACTCTGACAATTTGTGCACATTGGGACCATTTTTGGATCAATCACTCAGTGGATGTTCATGCACAATCTTATGGGAGGCAGCCAAAGACTTCGAGTCAGAGAGTTGTACAGCACAGAAATAGAGCCATCGGTCCAACTCATCCATGCCGACCAGATATCCTAAATTAGTTGAGTTCCATTTGCCAGCATTTGGCCTACATCCCTCTAAAACCCTTTCTATTCATATACCCATCCAGATGCCTTTTAAATCTTACAATTATACCAGCTTCCACAACTTCCTCTGGTAGCTCATTCTATACATGCACCACCCTCTCCGTGAAAAAGTTGTCCCTTAGATCCTGTTTAAATCTTTCCTCTGTCACCTTAAACCTGTGTCCTCTAGTTTTGGACTTCTCCACTCCGAAGAAAATACCTTAGCTATTTACCCTATCCATGCCCCTCATAATTTTGTAAACCTCTAGACGGTCACCCCTCAGCCTCCGACGCTCCAGGAAAATAGCCCCAGCCTATTCAGCCTCTCCCTATAGCTTGGACATTCCAACCCTGGCAACATCTTTGTAAATCTTTTCTGAACTCTTTCAAGTTTCTCAATATCATTCCAATGGCAGGGAGAGCAAAACTGCATGCAGTATTCAAACAGTGGCCTAACCAATGCCCTGTACAGCCGCAACATGACCTCCCAACTAGTGTTGTCAATGCACTGACCAATAAAGCCAAGCATACAAACACCTTCTTCACTATCCTTGTACCTGCGACTCCACTTTCAAAGAACTATGAACCCATAGTCTGAAGTCTCCTTGTTCAGCAACACTCCCCAGGACCTTACCGTTAAGTGTGTAAGTCCTGCTCTGATTTGCTCTACCAAAATGCAGCACCTCACATTTATCTAAATTAAACTCCATCTGTAACTCCTCAGCCCATCTGATCAAGATCCCGTTGTAAATCGGAGGTAACTTTCTTCACTATTACCCAATTACCAATCTGCCTCAAGTATTGACAGAGTCATGCAACCCAGAAACAGACTCTTCAGTCCAAATCGTTCATGTTGATCAGATTTCCAAAACTAAATTAGTCTCATTTGCTTGCATTTGGTCCAATAAACCAGTTAGAGTCAGTGAGTGGGCTTAGGTATCAGGGGAGTCATGAGGTCCTTCAGGTTCTGTAATGTAAAAGGTAGTGAGCAACCTTCACTGTGGCTGAAATGGTAGTTGCAGCAAAATTGACTAAGGCAACCAAAGGTGAAGGAAAGTTCACCAGAGACTGCAGCAATGCCAGAGCTTTGCCTGGGAATGATCACTGTTTTTACCAACTTGGTAAATAAAGATCAGATCACATGTAAATGTCAAGTTGCTGTGTATTTGCCTCTTGTGAAGTACTGAGGGTGGGGATCCAGAAGATTGGGAAATCCCTACTAATTCTTTCTCGAACTACATTAATTGGCTTTCTGCTGCTGCCAAGTGGTTTCACAGCCCCAGACTGAAGCTACCTCGGATAAAAAAAACAGTTTCAATTCACTCATTGCCACTTTCCTATTTTGTAGCCCCTGCCTTCAAAATCATGCAAGGAAAACCACTTCCCAGAACATCTTTACACGAGCAATACAATGCTGTACGTTAATGCTAACTTCATCTTCCAGCAGAAATCCTCTACAAGTAGACTGAAATCTGATCCCACAATCTTTAGCAGACACCTACTAAAATTTTCTGTTTGGCCTGCTTGGACCTTTGTTGCCAGATTATCATCTGCAATGGCTTCTCTTTATCTCAACACCCTTACCTCTGGTGTTCCCCAAGGATCCATGTTTAGTCCCTTCTATTTCTCATCTACAAACTGCTCCTTACATCACCCTAAAACACAGCATCAGTTTCCACAGGAATACTGACAGCATCCAGGTCTGACTCATCGGTCACATCACCTTACTCAATCCTTCTACAGTCTCAAAATTGTCAAACCGCTTTTCCAAAAATAAATTCCTTCAAACTACATATCGGGAAGACCAAAGGCATTGTTTTCAATTCCTACTGTAAAGTCTACTCCATGTCCAACTGTGCTGTGAGTAAACCTGTACTAGACAGACTAGAGCAGTTCAAGAAACTGTTTCATCAAGGTCCTCAAGGAGAATTAGAAGTGAACAAGAGCTTGCCTTGTTACATTGCCTGCATCATGCAAATTAATTCTTAAAAATCCAGTCACACCATCCCTTGCCTTGACAACTGTCTGTGTGGGTCACACATTGATCACAACCTTGGCGCTATATCTGACCTTGAGATGGGTTGATCAGGTTACTTCCATTATACCATCAGTAGGTCCTCCCATTCCCATCTCTGCAACATCGCACATATCCAGTCCTACCTCAGCTCATTCATTGCTGAAAATCTCATCATGACACGACTTTGTCATCTCCAGACTTGATGATTCCATTAGATTCTGGCTGGCCTTGCACATAAGTCAAGGCTATCCAAAGCTCTCGGTCCTTGTCATAACTTGCATCAAGTCCCACTTACTTATCAATCATTTGGTCATTGTCTCTTGTTTAAGCACTACCTCAATCACTGTTTTTTTTACAACTCCTTCCACAATCTCTCCCTTCCATACCCTCTGTAATCTCTGCCAGCCCTGCAAGCCAAAAGATATCTCTACATGCCTTCAACTCTCACCTGAAGCACTCTTGATTTCAATTATTGACAGTGCCCTTTCAGCCATGAAAGTCATAGGCTTTGAAATTCTCACTCTAAATCTCTCAGCCTTCACCTCATCCCTCACCTTTCCTCTTCAGTCACTCCTTAGAACATATTTATTTGACCAAGGTGTTAATCATTGGACCCAAGATATCCTTTGGTATGCAAGGGCTACATATATCTTATTTGGAAATAGATCACTATGATTCAGATTGTCAAGCCTGGCAGCATGTAAAATTGCTCTCTTCATGTAGCAACTGAGCAGCTACCGATTTGGACAATGGCATGGTCAACAATATGATATCACCACTAAAGAATGGACAAAAACTGATAGCAAGTCACTTTATTTCTGCTTTTGGTTCAGACTTTGAACTATGAAGCCACACCGAAATAGTCACCGATGTACCGATAAAGCAGTTGTGGGAGGGGACCCGGGTAGGCCTGGAACAAGAAATGTTCCACATACCCCATGAAAAGGCAGGCATAGCTAGGATCCATGCGGGCACCCATTGCTCCACCTTTGATTTGGAGAAAATGGGATGAGTTGAAGGAGAAGTTGTTGAGTTATTTCGATGCGGCTTCATGCTCTCGTCCTGACCTGGAAAAATTCATAAACTTCGCTTCCAGTTCCCACCCTTCCATCACCTTCACCTGATCCATCTCAGACACTTGCCTTCCTTTCCTTGACCTTTCTGTCTCCATTTCCAGCAATAGTCTATCCACTAGTATCCATTACAAGCCCACTGATCCCCACAGCTAACTGGACTCCAGCTCTTCTCACCCTCCGTACTGTAAGGACTCTATCCCTTTCTCTCAGCTCCTTCGCCTCCGCCGCATTCGTTCTGATGAGGCCACTTTCCAAAGTGGTGCTCTTAATATGTGCTTCTTCTCTAACCGTGGCTTCCCACCTACAGTTGTTGACAGGGCTCTCGACAGCGTGCCAACCATCTCCCGCACCCGACCCTCACCCCCTCCCTCCCATCCCAGAACAAGGATACGGTCCCTCTTGATCTCACCTTTCACCCCACCAGCCTTCACATGCAAAGAATAATCCTCTGCCATTTTCGCTAACTCCAACACGACGCCACCACTAAACACATCTTCCCTTCCCTCCCCCTGTCTGCATTCCATAGAGATTGTTCCCTCTGGGACAACATAGTCCACGCCTCCATCACACCTAACAGCTCTCCCATCACACACGGCACCATCCCATGTAATCGCAGAAGGTGCAGCACCTGCCCCTTTACCTCTTCCATGCTCACCATCCAAGATCCCAAACACTCATTTCAGATTAAGCAGCATTTTACTTGTACCTCTTTCAATTTGGTCTATTGCTTCGTTGCTCCCAATGTGGTCTCCTCTATATTGGAGAGACAAAACGCTGACTGGGTGATCGCTTTGCTGAGCACCTTCGGTCTGTATGCAATCAGGTCGGACCATCCCGTGGCTTGCCACTTCAACACACAATCCTGCTCCCATACCCACATGTCTGTCCTTGGCCTGCTGCAATGTTCCATTGAAGCTCAATGTAAACTGGAGGAACAGCATCTCATCTTCCGACTCGGCACGTTACAGCCTGCCGGTCTCAACATTGAATTCAACAACTTCAGATGATTATCCCATCTCAACCCCACTGTTTTCATTCTGCTCCGTAATTTCATTTCATTTTTTTAAATATATTTTTTTCACTATTCTTTGCCTCTTATTTCTTGATGGTCTCTCTTTCTCTCGCTCCCCACTCTCTCATCACCTTTTTCCTCTCCTCTTCCCCCTTTGCTACCCTTCTCCCCTGTTTTCCATTTTGCCTCTGCTTCACCCATCCCCCATGTATTTTATCACATAGCACTGGCTTCAGCCTTGGTCATTCACAGCTCCTAATCTCCCTATAATCTCTCTATGCACTGTCATTATCACCTCTTTATTGCTACCTTTGCGTCTGGAGCCATGACTCACCTTCTCTCAGCCGAGTATAAATACCTCCCTTTTTTAAGCTTTGACAAAGGGTCAATTAGACTCGAAATGTCAGCTCTTTTCTCTTCTTACAGATGCTGCCAGACCTGCTGAGATTTTCTAGCATTTTCTCTTTTGGTTATGGAATTTTTGGGTTTAACGTGGGTATAACTTAAGTTTGCATATTAGTATAAAGCTTTGCTAAATGTTAGGGAATAGGTTTGCTAAAATAAATAACTTTTTTTCATTTTCTCGTTTGTTGATTAAAAAAAATCTGGTGAGAGTGTCTTTTATCTTAGATGATGGTGACAGCTAGGTATTAACCATCCCAGAGGTGACAAAGGTCATATTTCACATGTCATGCATGGCACAGTGGGGATCAAGCTCCAGCACAATATTCCCACCAGGGTTGAGACACGTGAAATTTCTTTCAGTAACCTTTGTGTTGTTCCTTGAAACGTTTAATTAAATTTGAATATAAATACAAATATTGTTCATATAAACTTCATTTGGACATCATTTCTAAGCTACCTACCTGATGAATAGAATATTATTGCTGTTGAACCTGGGTATAGAATGGGGGGAAACTAAGACTGGGAAATAAAGAGCTACCCGGCACCAGGAAAGTTGCCAGCAGAAAGGAAGGTCCAGGCAAGATGGAGTTGCTAAATCTTACAGATAGGTGTGGGGCTCCAAAGATCTGAACGCTTCTCAGGGAGCGCATAGAAACACTTAAATTCTATTTGACCCCATCTAACTTTTATTTTAAAAGTTTTTTGTTAAGATTAATCCTGGAGTGTCTCAGTGGTTCTTCAGCTGCTTTGCTTGGTAGCATCATGTGGCAGACAGCACATCATTCCATTCCATTCACAATTAGATTAGTTCACAGGGATATAAAAACATTCATTTGTCCAGCAATATTGCATCAACCTCGATGTCAAAAAGGCAGAAATGGACAGATAAAGATTGACTGTGCAGACCCTAATGTTTCAGTGCAAAGGTACAATATACAACATTCAATGTTGAATACATGGTATTGACACAGCAGTAGAATGGTGGTCTCATTACCTGCAGTGGACTACAGTGGGTCCACTCATTGGGTACTGATTGATGTACTGTCGCACAAGGTTCCGGAACTCAATAAGGACTCCAGTGGTGGATGGAACTCCATGGTCAGGCCAACCTGTAAAGTGAAAATGCCGGAGAGCACGTTTCTCTCCAGATTTATCCTGTAGGAAAGGAAGAAGCAGATGGCATAATCGGAAGAACTGAACAGGCAAACACAAACAAGAAACAAATATACAATCTGTCCCTCTCGATAATCTGTAATAATAGCACAGATCTAATTGGTAAAGCCAAGGCAAATAACTACTTTGTAGCTACCAGTTACTGAATTATGTACAAACTTCCCTTTTTGTTATATTCCGCTACACTAAAGTAGCAACACATGACTTCAAAGGTAACAAAGAAGATAGTTCCATTCTTTATGCTACTGAGCATTTAGATACAGGAAGTTGCATCTATTCTCATTCAGAGAAGAAATTGTGCCCATCTAGAGAGCTATCTTATCTGGCAACAAGGCAGGAAAATCAAAGGACATATATTCTGATTTGGAAACATCATGTGATAACTTCAATTCAATACATAATTTATTTATACTTAGTTATCCTTGATTTAAGAAACAGACTGCCAAATAAGCATTAAAGCCTGACTCTGTTAAAGCATCTGAAAGAGAATTTTATCAATTCCTGAGACAACAAAAGTTCTAGAGACGTGCAATTGGCATAAAGATGGCAATTGGTCACATAAGCTATTGTTAGGGTTTAACATTAAAGGAGGTGATTGTGCGGGCATTTGGATTGTATAATCTATATGACCTAAGTGTCCAAGTGAAACATACTTAACGCTTACTCTTAGTAGGCTCGGCTCATACACAGTGTTGAGTGAAACAGAGTGACTGCCATTGGTCCAATGTGATTTTGCAGCTCCTCAAAACCTCCTACAATCCTGCTCATGATCCAACATGCCAAAATAGAACAGAAGTTTGAGGAAGATTATTCTAATTAACCCAATCCATGTAAAGCTCTCAGACCTTTGGTAAATTGTATTCCATTCACACGTCAAGAATGTTTGTATCCTCATCAACTCAGGACAGAGCTTAGGCAGGAGGGTTACCCATCCTGCCCCCCAGAGCGATGTGATGAACACATCTGTTCGGAAGCAAGTTCTGCTTCAGAGTCCTGTGCATTCTGATGCTACTTCTGTATGTTACTTGAATCTTATCAGCAGTATCACTGTGAGGATGACTAGTGCTGGCACTGCCCATAGTACCAGGAGGCAATACCAGGATTAACAGGACAATGGTGCAGCGTCTTATGAGATGGGAGGCCCATGGTGTTGGGAAGGAGAGTTTTCTTGAGGAAGAGTGGGATGGGAGGAATGGAAAAACACACCTCTGGGAGGAGGCCAATCAGGAAAGCAGGTAGCAGTGATACAGACCTCAAAGTTGTGGCAGGGCAGGCAGCAATGCTTAAACTTAATGGCCCGAGTCAGAGCAAGTGTGAGCATGTTCTAGACCTTCCCATAAAGCTGTAGATTTCGGGGGGCAGGCAGGAAGAACCTCTGAGGTCTCTCCACTTTTTCCTTAAATGAAGGCCCAACCAATTTCCATCAAATACCACCCTCGTCTGTTGGGCTGAGCTTGTTCCCTCGTTGAGGGATTTATCCTTAACTCAACTCAGTGCTTTTAAATAAATCTTGTTGCTATTGGTGCCTGTCCAGTTCTGGCTATAATGACTGCCTTTTTATAGGCTATGTTGAACGTTTCGTGTTCCACTCCTATTCAGCACTCTCTCTTTTAACTCTATCATCTACAAGGCACAAATTGGAGTGTGATGGAACACTCTCCACTTGCCTATACAGCACCAACAACTCTCACAGTTCATAGTTAAAATTTTTGTACACCCCAGTCCAACACCAGCATCTCCAAATCATGAGTCATAGTTCATAGAATGTGAATATGACTGGCTAGGTCCACGTGGTGTAGGTGTACTCACAGTGCTGTTCTGAAGCTTGTTCCAGGAATAACACTGAAGGAATATAATGATTCATGATGATATGGGGCTTGGAGGAGAGATCACAGGTGGCCGTGCCCTCCTGCCCTGGTCCTTCTAAGTGGTAGAGGTGGTAGGTTTGGAAGGTGTTGTCAAAAAGGTCTTGGTGGGTTGCTGTGGTGAAACTTGCAGATGGTACACATGGCTGCCACTGTGCAGTAGTGGCGATAGAGGGGGTGAAGGTTGAAGATGGTGTCAATCAGGCAGTATGCTTTTATTCTGGGTGGTGTTTTGAGAGTTGTTGCTGCTGTACTCAGACTAAAGATGAGAGACTTAACAAATAATCCAGGTCTTCTTCAATATATAATTTCAGTTACATCACACTTTAAACTTTTGCTTTAAATTCTGCGTCTTACAATCTTTTACTCCACAATCACCTGATGAAGGAGCAGCACTCCAAAAGCTAGTGCTTCCAAATAAACCTTTTGGACTATAACCTGGTGTTGTGTGATTTTTAACAACTAAAATAAGTTAATATTCTGCATTGTCTAACACAAGTTCTTCCAAAATGACCACCAAGGGTGAACTGTGAGGCCTTTTCCCTTGTTAACTAAGAGCTTAGACTTTCTCAGTTTTTTTATAATCTTTAGTAATTAGATTAGATTACTTACAGGGTGGAAACAGGCCCTTCGGCCCAACAAGTCCACACCGCCCCGCCGAAGCGCAACCCACCCATACCCCTACCTTTACCCCTTACCTAACACTACGGGCAATTTAGCATGGCCAATTCACCTGGCCTGCACATCTTTGGACTGTGGGAGGAAACCGGAGCACCCGGAGGAAACCCACGCAGACACGGGGAGAATGTGCAAACTCCACACAGTCAGTCGCCTGAGGCGGGAATTGAACCCGGGTCTCTGGCGCTGTGAGGCAGCAGTGCTAACCACTGTGCCACCGTGCCGCCCACCTGTGAAGTACAAACCAAATATTCCTGATCTGGAAGTTTTGCAAATTATACTCTTTCACTGAGGTAACTTATTTTGTTAACTGCTCTGAGTAATCTACTTTTTTAGAGTGCTCCTGACCCCAGGCAAGTCTCTGCCAAATCATTCAAAAGTTTTTGTATTGAATTTGTAAAAAAACACTCCTAATCCTAAATTCTGCTAAAATAATAGCATAATGTGTTCTTTCACCAGTTGTGTCCCTGATAGTATAAACAAAACTCCATAAACATTCCAGGAGGCACAAACTGGTTTAAAATGAGAGTTCTGGAAATACTAACAATGATTAATTTTTAACCTATTCATAAAACAATGATCAACACCCATATGCCACTGGTTTGAAATTCAAACATATAAAAAAGAAGTTTTTATATATCGTTAAATCACACACTTTCATCACTCTAACACTTGGGCCCACATCAGGATGGAATCTAATCAGCGAAGATCAGCCTGTGTGAACACTATGTTAGCTCATGATGTCTATATCAATCTGACACCAGGTACCTCCCAAGATACTCAGACACCTTTCTAGGCACATGGCTATGAAGGGCAGGGGTTGTCCAAGCAATTGGAGGGTGATGGAGTTGCAAGTGTGCATTCCTAATACTCCAGACAATGAGATAAAATATTTTTGGCTGTTGTGATTATGACAGAGATTAAATTATCGTTTTGCTTGATGACAGCAGTTGTAGTTTCCATGACTCCTCCTTTGCTGCATTGTGTACCTCATTGTCTGCTATCAGATTCTAAGCTGTGGTCAGTGATTCAATTATTTTAGTCTGAATTTCTCCATCACATGGGAAGTTCCTAACTCTACTTACCTTTACTATTGTGAAGTCCCTGATGGTCCAGTCCTGGAGAACTATTTCCGATGTCAAAGTAACAATTTTGTCTTCAAAGATGAGAGGGCGTTCGGTCGGCCAGTACTGCTCACATTTTGCCTAGCATAACAAATTTATTAAAAAATAAAGTATAGCTGACAGTTTCAGAGTATTCTGATGAAGTCTTTTTTTTGATTAAATTCAAAGAGTGGAATGTAAATATATAGAGATATGTTCTTATTCCTTTTGTGCATAACAGAAATGATATTGCTGGGCTATAAATTTAATAGAGCTTCAATGTTCATCACAGAGTCTCATCACAAAGGTAATGTTAGTATTGGGCTGTGATAATTTTTATCTCTAATAGACAAACATTTCAGTGCAAAATAAATGTGCAATTATCTCGATGATACACTTAAGCTATCAATCATACAAATGCCTCAGATTAAGAAGGAACAGTTTGTGAATTTTATGTACCCTATAATTGGTATCAGTACAAAACCTTCATAAGTCGTGATGACCTAACTACATGATGCAAGCTTCATAGGCACAGTAAGTCAGGCCAGTGACAGGAGCTGTACAATGCTTAGATATATTTTTTGATGTGGAACATCTGACTCATTTGGGGCATCACACATGTAAAATTGCCATCCATTATGGATGCTGCTCATTTTAAAATATTAATCCATCTTGATGTGTTCAAAAGGGCGTGTGATCTTTTTACTGATGTCGATCTGAGACCTATTCAGTCATCTCATGGCTTAAGAGGATATCCAATAGCTTTGGCAAGTCAAAAGCTACAGACCATTAAAAGGTGTCACTAAGGAAGAAGATTATTCAGGAAAACCTTTTACTCAGAGATCCGGTCAGGATATCCTGACTGCTGCACAGAAACACATTTCCCACATGGAGCTGAATATATCACAACCTACATTACGCTTATCCAATCGCTGGATTCCACACAGAGACTCTTCAGGCATCCCTATATTTCTCAGACCCATCAACTGCCTCACAGAAAAGCTCCTTTTGATTCACCATCAACCACCAAGTGGCCTTTATTCTACTTTACAAGACTTTATTTACAAGTCTTCAACTTGTAAAACTTGTTGTCAGTTTCTCAAAAGGTAGTCCTCCTGGACTCACCTTCTTTAAAACCTTACATTTAGAGTCTGGTGGGAGAAGGACAAGAGACAGAGAAATTTCCTGAAGACCAGTTATCCTTGAGAGTATAATTTTCTTTTGATATATTGGTGGTGATTATCAGTGCCACATCTTCTGATATTCTGGTAGTGATCATCACTGATTGGATAGTAATAGATCAAGTGCTACAACTGGTGGACAATTTGTTCTAACAGATTAGCACCCAGTTGGCAAAGATAAAAATTATTCCCATGAGGTTGATTTATAAGGCCTCATGTCTGAAGCAATGACAATGTCAATTAAAAAAAAACAAATGTCATGAAAATGTCTTATTTACATGCAAAAATGATGTGAGATTTAAGAATGAATGGATTGGCTGGTACATCAAGAGTTTGGGGCCTGCCTTGAAATATGAACACTCCATTACTGATTGGTGAAAAGACTGGAATGTGGATTCACATTTACAAAGCAATATTAAACCTTCTGAAGATCAGTAAGCATGAGAATGTTGTACCTACCCTTCCTTGCTCCACACATTTGGTAAGCATGACGATAGCTGGCACATAATGTTCCCAAATCATTCGCCAGAAATCACTGGCTGTATTCATTAGTGGTCCCTGTGCAGCAATGAACTCTTTCTTTGAGTTATAGCCCTGGAAAGAAATGGAACATTGGGCTAAGAGATGATAGAGAACCAGAAAAAATGGCACAATCAATCAGAAAGATGATCATAAAAATGCAGCAGGCAATGAATGATACTGGGTAAAAGTGAGGACTGCAGATGCTGAGATTAGAGTCGAGAGTGGGGTGCTGGAAAACCATAGCAGGTCAGGCAGCATCCGAGAAGCAGGAGAATTGATGTTTTGGGCAAAAGCCCTTCATCAGGAATGATACTGGACCAGTCATTGTAGATGCTGCAGTGGCATCCAGTGTCACTTTGACAGACTTGTATGAGTGTCATGACCCACAAAATGCATTTTTTGTCAAATCATAACTCATTAACTAGATTGCTGTAACATTAGAGACACTCAACATTGTGATACCTTATTTCTTACAGAGAAACTGTAGTCAACAGATGATCAACATTAATACAGAGGAACCTCGATTATCCAGCATTCAGTCGTCCGAATTTCGGATTATCCGGACAAGATTGCAAGGTCCCGATGCTTGATTAAACCGTGTTATCCGACATTTGATTATCCAAACAAAATACTCACTGCCCGTTCGGATAATTGAGGTTCCTCTGTATTTTGTTGTAGACTATCACTTAAATCTCCCAATCCAAAAAAAAACCCCATCGATATTGTACTTCAGATATCAGAGTCCAAATCATTCATTGCTAATTCCTTTGGAACATCCATTTCTACAAGTCCGAATAAAATCTCTATTTCAGTTTCGTGTTTTGTAGCCATTTGCTACATTCTAATGCTTGTCCCAATTCCACATGGTGTTATCAAGATTACTTGATGGCAGGTTATCTAGACTTTGGAAGTTTGTGCATAACTCGATATACAAGTTCAACATTAAATAGCTTTATTATCTCATCTGAAAATAATACTGAACAAGTCAGATCACAGAGTGAGACCTTGCTCAATAGACCACAAGGTTTATTTTTACTCTGTTTATTGTGAAGGTCAGTTAGTAAATATTTTCACAAGAAGCTGTCAATATACTTTCAATAATGGATCCTAGACGTTTCACTATTTGAAATGATCTCATTACAAATATCAGTGAGAAAGATACAATCATTTTATTCCAACAACCTCCTTACACACAGTCAGTGAATAGTCACGCTTGTCTCCATGTTAAAGTTCCCTGTTCAACGAGCGTGAATGCTTCTTTTCAGCAAACTCCTCCACTTACTTGCTTCTATTGTCTTAATATCTTTTTCCCGAGATCCTAAAACAAACTCTGGTCATTTACTACTTAACATGTGCTTCTTAAACTCATCTCTTCAGCAACTTTCTATTTCAAGTGCTTTTCACTTAAGAACTCAGGACTCCTTCTCAGTTCCTCCTGAACTGTTTGGAGACTGCTAACCAACGTTTGTACTAAGCTGCATGGCTGTTATGACATGGCTGTCGATTGATGTGCCAATGCAATGGCTTCAAATTTTGGACTTCAGAGGGCCATATTGTCAAGAAAAAAATAGAGGGACCATTGCTGCTAAATGAACAGCATACCTGCTGTCATAGATCTTTTGTCTTTGAATGAAACCTGTATACTGCCTTTCTAAATGAAGTTGTTTCTGTCTCATTTCTGTGTCATTGAACACCTTGATGGTAGGCAACAGCTCACTTTTTTTTCCTCTCTTCTACTCTTTTTTCTCTAATGCTACCAATTATTCTCAAGGATTTTAAAGAACTCATTTACGTACCTGTAAATAAAACACATCTCTCGTCACGCTGACACCACTCAGAACAAAGTTGAAATGAAACTAAAAACCATGTTGTTCCCCAGTCACCCAATACATTCGTACAAATCCAAGTTAAAGCTACACCTCTTCCTTCCACTTTAGCACCTAAACGTTCAAACAAGAATAATGTATTTTGGACTTTCATTACAATAAATTGATGTAACTCACCGGCATGAAATTAGCATTGATGTAATCACTTGATGGGTCTGCAGTGACAGAGAGTTTAACTCGACTTGCATCATCTAAAAGTTTCACAGAAACATGATTATTTTACACAAGAGATAAATTTGTAAGAGAATACGTAGCACACAAATAAGAAATAAGAGAGTGTCTTGGGTGACCAGTTCAATGGACATTAGGCAAAGTATTTGTTGTAACGATGCAACAAATCAATGACAACCCAGTATTTACTTGAAAACAGAAAGCACCCGATTCGGACTGTTGGCCTCGGCCCAGATCCATCATGGCAATCTCTTGGGTCTCTGTGGCATCCTCTCAGCCAGATGTGGCAATCTCTTCGCTTGGTGTGGTACCCTCTCAGCAGGCCGGCGAGGCCTCAACATGGACTTGTGGCATTGAGATGATCCCAGAGCAGTCTCCTGGCCTTGAGATGAAGCTGGCATGATCTGGAGTCAAGGCCTGGCATAGACTAGAGACTAAGTGCTGGCGGGACCTGGGTTGGAAGGAGTGTAATTCTGAAGTTTTGTTTTTCTAATTTATTCCTATGATTTGTAATGCTGAAATTTTAACTTCTATATTTTTCTAATTTCATTTCCCCCAAGAACTTGTACTTAAGAATCTGTACCTTTGTACTGAAGATAACTCCATGAACAGTGTCTTGTAGACTTTTCACTGTACGCATTTGAGTACATGTGACAATAAAGCTAATTCTAATTCAATGCAGTGCTAGGAGGAGGAAGCTAGTTCACAGCAGTTGCAGTAGGATGGCAACATTTGAAGATGCTTGACTCTGCAATAAACATTGCAGCTGTCAATAGGATCAGTAAAATAGCAGAATCTCTCCACCTAACAATGTTCAGGCATTTTGTGACAGGAATAAGCTATGTTCTACAAGATGACATTGGGTTAAAATGTGCAAGAATGCTAAGTGCACCACGAAAACCAAGTGTCACAACTCTCCATAGAGATATGTTGAGAAAACCAACCAAGGAACTATGCCAAACACAATTCCAAACTCCCATCAATGGCTAACAAGGACATCAATAAGGTTGAAGCAGGTAATTGCAACATTAAAAGCTTGCAGACACAATTCTGGCAGTTTGTGCACTCAGTTTGACAAATCTCATTGATACCATTAGAAAAACTGAAGTCTTTACTTCCATCTAAGCAATATACCCAAATGACTTGTGCTCTAAGTCAAGATTGGCACTGATGTAAGTGTAAATATCATCGCTTCTGAATCTTAAATGAAATATACTCATGAAACCGGTGCAATGTGGTGCAGATCACACATGATAAGCCAATTGCTTATATAATTGGTCTGACAGCCAATGCAATGGTATTATCTGCCTTAAATGTCAACATTATCCTGAGGATAGACACGAAACATTGTACATCGCTGAAATAGATGGACGACTTATCACCGGTCTATCAGTATGTCCTGATCTCCGCATCACCTTGATCCACAAGGCAGGTGGTGTTGTGGGATTGTTGCTCGATTAGCAATCCAAAAACACAGATGGACATGAGTTCAGAATCCAGTGTGACAGAATTTGAATTTAAAAAAAGCGTAGAATTAAAAAACTAATAATATGCTTTTACAAAAATTGACATCAGGTTGACTAGTGCCCTTTTTGGAAGGAAATCTGCCTTCCTTATCCGGTGTGGTCTACACGTGACTCCAGACCACAGCAATGCCAACAGCTCTCTGAAATGGCCTAGCAAGCCACTTGGTTCTACCAAAGTGCTTAAAATGTCTCAAGAAAGGATTGAAATTGGAAGGACCACCTGGCATCAGTTAGGCACCAGAAATGGCGTCAAACTCTGTCGTGTCAATCCTGCAAAGTCTTCCTTACTAACATATGGGGCCTACTGCCAAAGTTGGGAGAGATATTTCACAGACTAATCAAGCAACAGCCTGACAGAGTCATATTCACCAAATTGTACCTGACAGATAATATCCCATCATCATCACCATTCCTGGCTACATCCAGTCCTATCAGTGGTGGCTGTACAGTGGAATATAGTCATACATTCCATTCATTGTGCCATCTACCAACAGGTATTGCAGTGAATTTCTTTGCAAACCAATTCATTGTAACATGTAACAGAAAGTCATTTCACTCAGAGTGGTTCCATGGTGGAAGCAGAGAATAGGTTGCAGTAAGACATGGCATTCAATCACTGAGTACTTCAACAGAATTAAAAGCATCACTAAAAGCACTCATGCTTGAGTATTCACAAAACCCTGTTCCTCAGCAAACCGCAGAAACTCAGTAAGAAGGAGCCTTGCATCAAAAGCAGAATTCCATACATACGCTCCATAAAGTAAAGGACTTTAGTATCTGACTTACCTGCATGCCTCAACCTCAACGCTTTTGCTTCCCTCAATCCAAGAATGCAGAGCCAATAACCAATAAAAAGACAAATTGAGAAGAGGAAGGGAGGGGAAGAGAACAAAGCAACAGGGAGAGGGGTCAGGTAGAGAGGGAAAAAATTGAGTGAAGGAGAAGGGAGTAGAGATATATATAGTATGTACAAGCTATGTAAGAAAAGGGTGAAGGGAGGCTGATAAATGGATTGACTGGAGAACCAGATACTCACAGGGCAAGACATTATTATAACGATTCTTTGGCTTGTTCAGGGGTTGCTGGGCGACTTGCGTTGACTGAAAGGTTCCAATTGTCTTCAGTTCCTAGAAAGGCGAGATCCTGGAGTGAGAGGTCTGTTCAGGAAGTTGGGCTTCCCATTTGAAAAACATATTAAAACCTTTTTAAGCAATGTCTCAAATTTTCAGATTTATTTTTTACTTCTCCTCTCTCAAGAAGTAAAAATGTGAAGGGCCAAGGCCACAGTTCAGTTGCTCATTAAAGGGAAGATTAAAGGCGGCAAAGAATTCCATAGACTTAAGATCCCACTCTGTTTGTATTTGTAACTATTTGCATATTAAGCATTGATCAAATGGGCTGAGAAATGGCAGATGGGAGTTTAGTTTAGATAAATGTAAAGTGCTACAATTTGGAAATGCAAATCAGAGCAGGACTTATACACTTAATGGTAAGGTCCTTGGGAGTGTTGCTGAACATTGAGACCTTGGAGTGCAGATTCATAGTTCCTTGAAAGTGGAGTCGTAGGTAGATAAGGCAGTGAAGAAAGTATGCTTGCCTTTATTGGTCATAGCATTGAGTGTATGTGTTGGGAGGTCATGTTATGGCTGTACAGGACATTGGTTAGGCCACTATTGGAAAACTGCATGCAATTCAGCAAAGATTTACAAGGTTGTTGCCAGATTTGGAGGGTTTGAGCAATAGAGAGGGACTGAATAGGCTGGAGCTATTTTCCCTTGAGTGTTGAAAGCTGAGGAGTGACATTACAGAGGTTTATAAAATCATGGGTATGAATAGGGTAAATGGACAAGAGCTTTTCCCTATGTAGGGGAGTTGAAAAGTGGGGGAAGGCATATGTTTAAAGTGAGAGAGAAAAGATTTAAAAGGGAACTAAGGGGTAACTTTTTCACACTGAGGGTGGTGTGTGTATAGAATGAGCTGCCAGAGGGAGTGGTGGAGGCTGGTACAATATTTAAAAGGCATTTAAATGAGTATATGAATAGAAAGAGTTTAGAGGGATATGGGTCAAATGCTGGAAAATGGGACTATATTAATTTAGGATATCTGGTCGACATGGACGAGTTGGACCAAAGAGTCTGTTTCTGTGCTGTATATCTCTCTGACTCTATTTAGACTCGCTGATTTCTTCACTGGGTTTACAACAACAATGAATAATTCAGCATTCTTCAGCAATCTATTTCCTGATTTAAAAGCATCCATTGTGAAGTGGAGCAGACTCTGACTGATGTGACAAGTTTAGTTACATGTATTCCTTCAGCTATGTGGTAAAAGATGTGATGACTGTTTGGGACCAATAGTTTAATAATGCATTTTTAAAAGATACAACTTCCTGTGATGTAGGCAATGCAGCCTAGGTCAGCATTCATTGCTATCCTAGTTGCCTTGGAGAAAGTCAAGGTGAGCTACCTTCTTGAACTGTTGTAAGCCTTGGGGTGTAGGTGTAACCAGAATGCCATTAGGAAAGGGGTTTCTGGGTTTTGACCCAACCACAGTGAAGGAACACACCACCCTGAGAAACTCCTGCAGGGATATCCTGGAACTGAGATGACCTACCTCCAACAATCTTTCCTTGTGCCAAGCATTAGCCCAACCAGCGGCCCCAAACCCTGACTCCAGTTTTGTTGGGGCCATACTTCTTCAACGTTTATCTTGATGTCAATGACAATGACTCACCTCATCTGTAAAGTTAAACTCTTTTGTCCTGGTTGGGACCAAGGCGATCATGAAGTCAGGAACCATGTGGCCCTTATGGAGCCCAAACTGAGTGTCAGGGAGCAGGTTATTCTGTTGCAAGTGCTGCTTCATAACACTGTTGACCATCCTAACTATCACTTTGTCAATGATTGAGTGTAGACCAACAGGGTGGTCATTTGTCATGTTTATCTTTCTTTTGTGGTCAGTGCAAACATGATCAGTTTTCCACATTGTCAGGTAGATGACAGTGTTGTAACTGTACTGGAACAGCTTGGTTAGCAGTGTGGAGTGGTGTGAAGCAAATGTTTATAGTATTATTGTTGGAATGTTGACAAAGTCCGTAGCCTGGGCAATCCCAAGGGCCTTCAGATGGACTGAACCAAATTTCTGGCTATTGGTTTTGGTTATCCTGGGAACCTCAGGAGGAGCTGAAAATGTGTTGCTGGAAAAGCGCAGCAGGTCAGGCAGCATCCAAGGAGCAGGAGAA
>NC_057725.1:52687452-52723670 GCF_004010195.1 Chiloscyllium plagiosum | reverse complement strand
ATTCTCCTGCTCCTTGGATGCTGTCTGAACTGCTGCGCTTTTCCAGCAACACATTTTCAGCTCTGATCTCCAGCATCTGCAGTCCTCACTTTCTCCTAACCTCAGGAGGAGGCCAAGATGATACTGGGCACTTGTGGCTGAAGACTGCTGTAAATTTTTCTGGACTATTGTTGCGGACTCCCTATTGTTGCGGATAGGAATATTTGAGACATCTCTATCTCATGTTATTTATTAAATCGCCGACTATCATTTCTTACTGAATGTAGCAGGACTGCAGAGCTCAGATCTGATCCGTTGGCTGTGGGGTCACTTAGCCCTATTGAAGCTGCTTCTTCTGTTTGACATGCATCATGAATAAGTGTAAGGGAAGCAGATGAAATGCAAAGAGACACACATAAATTTATGATTGCTAATTTGTAGGGTACTTCAGATTAAATAATTTATGTAATAGACATCCTGGTAGAATGGATGGGTGGAATGGCCTACATCTGCTCCTTTGTTTTATGTTCTTATGGTCACACTAATTGTCTAATGGTTATTGTGATCATGGGGATGAGGAACGATTAATAGCAACACCAAGTCCTTTGGTAGCAATGTGAAGGCATCTCAAAGCTGCAGCAATAGCAGGGTCAGTGAATAAGACAGCCTCATGAATTCTACATGAAAGCTGCACATTAGGCAGAATGATTTTCTGATAGCACAAGATCCTATAAACCCAGATAATGCTAAAGCATTGATTTAAATAAAAAGCACTAGCCAGAGATGAGCGCAGCCTGTCCCAGACCAGAATGGAAGTAAAGCAGGATACAGGATATAGAAACAAATTACTGGATAGAATTAACATTCTAACCTCATATTCCTCAGCAAATCCACAGTCAGAGTCAGCATGCTGTTTACTGAAATATCCTTCAAAGTAGTCCACATTAATGGCACTATGAAGAGGAACAAAGCATATCAATCAGTCCTCAATTCATTTGAAAACTGTATACATAAAATTTTAATATTTAAAGAACATACATGGTCATAAAGCTTAGAATTTTATCAGTACAGCATTGTAATGAATCTGGGGTCAGGTACAGCACAGATTAAATTTAAAGCATTGTTGATGCTGTTCTAAACATGTTCAGATTAGGTTAATGCAGATTTCTTTTCAATCGTCCCATTTACTTTGCAACCAGCTGAGAAGAGGAGCATTAATTCCATAATTCTAGACCTGATGCTAAATGGAAAATGCTTTTTAAAAGCACGTATTAGATTTTTTAAAAAACGATCTTCCAGAACGTGAAGTGGTTGCTTTCTCAGGGACCCTCATTCGCTCACAATAAACAAGTTGGTTAGCAACAAGAAACATGACTGCAGTGAGATGAAGCAGACCCTGCATTGTTAATGAGTGTTAGCACAGAGAATGCCTCCAAAATTTATAAGTACATGCAACACAGTGATCACTAAGTGGAGTGCACTGGGTCCAAACACACATTTTGTTTCACTTGGCGATTATGATAGCGGGATTATTTGTTCCTTCCACTCAAACTTTTTCTATGGCTACCAGGAGCTTTTCTTTACATTGCTCAAGTGGTCATGAAGTATGAATAAAACTAGACTCTCTGTGTTGGTGAGCCATTTGACTGCAAAGTATGTGATAAAAAGAGAATTTCATACTTACCGCCTTGCTTCCCTGCAGGTAGTGCGAGGTTGAGGGAAAAATGAAAGACAGAGCTTTAATTATTAGCCAATTTATGCATGCAGCACACACCATTTAAAGGTGGTTTTTATAGAACAAAGAAAATTACAGCACAGAAACAGGCCCTTCGGCCCTCCAAGCCTACACCGATCTAGATCCTCTATCTAAACCTGCCACCTATTTTCTAAGGATCTGTATCCATTTGCTCCCTGCCCATTCCTGTATCTGTCTAGATTCATGTTAAATTATGCTATCGTTCTCACCTCTCCCACTTCCGCTGGTAACGCGTTCCTGGCCCCCATCACCCTCTGCGTAAAAGATTTTTTACGCATATCTCCTCTAAACCTTTCTCCTCTTACCTTGAACTCGTGATCTCTAGTAATTGAGTTCAGCACTCTGGGAAAAAGCTTCTTGCTATCCACCTTGTCTATACCTCTCATGATTTTGTAGACCTCAATCAGGTCCCCCCTCAACCTCCACCTTTCTAATGAAAATAATCCTAATCTGTTCAACCTCTCTTCATAACTAATGCTCTCCATATCAGGCGACATCCGAGTGAACCTCCTCTGCATCGTCTCCAAAGCATCCACATCCTTTTGGTAATGTGGCTACCAGAACTGTACACAGTATTCCAAATGTGGCCGAACCAAATTCCTATACAACTGCAACATGACCTGCCAATGTTTGTACTCAATACCCTGTCCAACGAAGGAAAGCATGCCGTATCCCTTCTTAACCACTTTACTAAACTGCTTTGCCACATTCAGGGAACAATGGACCTGAACACCCAAATCTGTACATCAATTTTCCCCAGGAGTTTTCCATTTACTGTATAGTTCGCTCTAGAATTGGATCTTCCAAAATGCATCACCTCACACTGGCCTGGATTGAACGCCACCTGCCATTTCTCTGCCCATCTATCCAGTCTATCTATATTCTGCTGTTTTCTCTGACAGCCCCCTTCACTGTCTGCTACTCCACCAATCTTAGTGTCATCTGCAAACTTGCTTATCAGGCAACTGATACCTTCCTCCAAATCATTTATCTTTATCACAATCAATAGTGGCCCCAGCACGGATTCCTGTGGAATACCACTGGTCACAAGTCTCCATTTTGAGAAACTCCCTTCTACTACTGTCTCCTGTTGCCCAACCAGTTCTCTATCGATCTAGCTAGAACACCCTTGACCTTCTCAGTCAGCATATCATGGGGAACCTTATAAAACGCCTTACTAAAGTCCATGTATATGACATCTACAACCCTTCCCCTATCAATCAACTTTGTCCCCTCCAAAAAGGATTCCATTAGCTTTGTAAGACATGACCTTCCCCACACAAAACCATGCTGCCTATTACTGATCGGCCCATTTTCTTCCAAATGGTAATAATCCTATCCCTCAGTATCTTCTCCAGCAGCTTCCTTACCACTGACCTCAGGCTATAATTACCTAGAGTATCCCTGCTACCCTTCTTAAACAAGGGGACAACATTAGCAATTCTCCAGTCGTCTGGACTTCTCCGTGTTCAAGGACACTGCAAAGATATCTGTTAAAGCGCCCTCTCTCACTCCCCTCAGTAACCTGGGGTAGATCCCATCCAGACTTGGGGACTTGTCTACCTTAATGCCTTTTAGAATACCCAAAACTTCCTCCCTCCTAATGCTGACTTGACCTAGAGTTCTCAAAGCTCTAACCCTAACCTGAATATCCGTCGTGTCTCTCTCCTCGGTGAATACCGATGCAAAGTACTCGTTAAGAATCTTGCCCATTTTCTGACTCCACGCATAACTTTCCTCCTTTGTCCTCGAGTGGGCCAACCCTTTCTCTAGTTACCCTCTCGTTCCTTATATATGAAAAAAAAAGGCTTTGGGAGTTTCCTTAACCCCGTTTGCTAATGATATCTAATGACCCCTTTTAGCACTCTTGTGGAATGTTTCAGGGAACACCTCTGGGACACCCGCACCAAGCAAACCCAACCGCCCCGTGGCTGAACACTTTAACTCCCCCTCCCACTACCGTATTCATCCCTTGTGGTTGGAGGGTTCCTAGGCAGAAGATGAGTCGCTCTTCCTCCAGGCATCGTGTTGCCATGGTCTGGCGATGGAGGAGGCCAAGACCTGCATGTCCTTGGTGGAGTGGGAGGGGGAATTAAAGTATTCAGCCATGGGGCGGGTTGGGTTGGTCACCTTCACCTTAACCTCCTTCCACTTATCGCATTCCCAACGGCCCTCCCCCAAATCCCTCCTCCCTACCTTTTATCTTAGCCTGCTGGTCACACCCTCCTCATTCCTGGAGAAGGAAACGTCGATTCTCCTTCTCCTTTGATGCTGCCTGACCTGCTGCGCTTTTCCAGCAACACATTGTTAAGCTCTGATCCCCAGCATCTGCAGTCCTCACTTTCTCCTCCTGACATATTTGTATCTCTATCTCACCTTCGCTGTTGGGAGGCCTGGAGTACAGCCCCAACATTGTTATTGCATCTTTCCTATTTCTGAGCTCTGTCCATATTGCCTCACTGCTCAAGTCTTCCATAGTGCCCTCCTTCAGTACAGCTGTGATATTTTACTTTGATGCTATGTGCCAGGAAATAGATGCTTGAGAAGATTTGCATGACTGCTGAATGCTTCTCTCCTTTTTAACCAGTGGTAACGCAGCCTAATGGTTTCATTAATGGCACCAAACAGTATCAAACTATGTCAAAGAATTCACTGAAACCCTCAGCCAGACCATAGTCTCTCCAGAGTTGAACATCGCAATGCTGGACTGGTTAACTTGGCATTTTCTACCCTCTAAACCTCAGCATGTCCCACAGTATGCCTCTATGATACCCAGCACCAAGTTCTGCTCATTAATCATTTCACCTTTGGTAAGCTATTTTAGTTTCTTTCCTTTTGATAAATTTAAAATTACTATCTTCTTTTTAATTCATTGCCACATCACCTCTCTATCTACGTAACTACCTGCAGTACCTTAATCCTCAAAACATACCCCTCCTCGCACTCCGGCTTTCTATGCTCCCTCTCAATATAACCAAGCTTCAGGAAACTATGCATCATATTCTGGAATTCACTGTGGAGGTCTTCCTCTCCTTCACCTCTGTCCTGCTTTGCGACATTTCCCAATGCTCATCTCTTTGCTAGTTTTTGACCTGGGTTTCATTCATTTCTGATTAGCCTCTAAAGCAACCATGACATTCTTTTATGTGAAATAAATTCAGAGACATTGATAGCACAGGAGGAGGCCACTCAACCCATCACGTCTGCCAGCAGTGAATAAAGACTTTTGACATTAATCCCATTTCACAGCTTTGGGCCCATTGCCCTGGACGCTATGGAAAAGTGAGTGAAAATCTAAATGCTGCTTAAAATGCTTCTAACTCAACTACCCTTTCAAGCAGCACGTTACAGACTCCCACACTGACTGAAAAAAATCTTAACCTTTTACCTCTATACCCCCCAGTTACTGATTCTTTTAAGATAAGAAGTGTTTTCTTATCTACCCTATCCAGGCCCCTAGACTTAACCACTTTTAAGGCTGCTAAACTCTTAAGCAACCCCCTCTCTTTTTATGTTGATTTCTTCCACTATTTCATTATCTTTCAACCTGATGTCTATACCTGCACCATCCCTTTCAGTTTAGAAAACCCATGCAAAGTGTTCACTGAAAACTGTGCCAACAACTTTTGGGTAAACACAGATTACCTTTATGGTCCTAATGGTCACTACACTTTCCCTAGTTATTTTCTTGCTGCTTATATATTTACAAAAGCCCTTTGGGATTTCCTTTGATCTACTTGCTTCCTCATGCACTTTTTTTTGCATTCCTAATTTCCCTACGTTCCTCCCTGCATTTTCATGTTCTATAGCCTTTTAGGAACTCTGCTAGATTGAGCCCTCAGTATTTGCCACAAACTTCTTGTTTTCCTTAGCATCCTGGATTCTGTGTGTCTTGGTTTCACCCTTTATGGAAACATATTATCCTTGCACATTCCTTATTGAATGCCTCCTCTGACAAAGTATTATCTGCAAGTAGCCATTCCCATTTCACTCAGACCCCTCCAAATTGTATCTGATCTTGATAAAATTTGTCTTTCCCTCATTTTGATAATGTTCTGTACTATATGTTTTAATGCTTTGTTTTAGTTACCCAAAAAGAGAGAGTTACCTGATATTCGGGATTGGAATTAAATTCCCATTGTTGGACTTGGTTCTGTGAAGAGACAGAAATACTAAGTTGATAGCTATGAACTCAGATCGTAACAAATCTCAATAGCAAGCAACACTATGACTTCGCTGCTATAGCCAGAATTATTCCACCTGGCCAGCACTGTTCTTTTCTTTCGGTCTCCTGATGACATATGCTCCCTTTATGTGTGAACAATGAGTGTCATTTAAATGATCTAGATTTTAAAAGGACTTTCTAGCCTCCATTTAGTGCCTCGCTAGGATTCAGTATTGTCCAATCAAAGGTGCCCAGCCTCACCTTAAAGTGGGGATGTCTAGAGTCAGTTTTGTATAATCTTGGGAAGCATCCAACCTCAACTTAGCATTTCCCAGTGGGGAAAGCACCTAAATCCAATTCATTATTCTACCTGATGGTGTGGCCAAGTTCAGAAGTGCACTGCAACAGTAGTTATTGATGTGAACTTAAATCCTGTGACACAGAGCATAAAATACCTTGCTATTGCCCTGTGTCTAATTTTCAATTTTTTGGGGAAGAAACGTGGGGTGGAATCTCCAGCTCTCACTGATGGTCAGTTTTGGGACTGGGAAGGTTATTTAATTAAGTGGAGTGGTGTTATATCTGAGCTAAGATTTAAATCTGGGCTGGAAGACCCACAGTTGATCCTCCTGTCCTTTTGAGACAATTGCCAAGCCAGGCAAGGAAAGGAAGGATTGGATGATGACTCTAACATTGCTAATGATTATGGAGAATACTACAGGTTGTGGAGGTATAGCGAGTGTCCTGAGGAACAAGAACAGATCAATTCTGGGTACGTGGATTCACCTTTCAACCTTGTCCACACCATCTATATTGAGGGCAATCATGAAAATAATGCATCAAAGTAGCTACAGGAGAGATTTAAAGTGATGTCAGACTTACAACTAAAATATTTATGGTCATTGCACAACAGCAAATAATGAAGGAAACAGCCATAAAATTTAAACTCTAGAAACAGGCTGTTTGGCCCATCCTGTTAATGTTGGCTTTTATGCAGCATTTGAGCCTACTCCTATCTTTCCTCATTCAGCTATTGTTGGAACCTTCTACTTCCTTTTCCCTCTTATGGTCATCTAGCTTCACTTAAAATGCATCAAAACCACTTGCCTCATCTGCCTCCTGTCGTAGATCAAAATGGTCAAAATCATCAAGCTTATTTTAGGATCAACAAGCCGGAGGTGCAATGTTCCCTTGTTGAATTGAAAATCAAAAATGATGTTCATTGCTGATCAACAAGCTGAACTCTGGAAATAGCGTACAGCAAGAGTTTGAAGCCTTTCCTTGACTTATAAAGTGAAAATAGGTTAATGAGATGGGATCTGACAGGGGTTGGGAAGCATGGAGTGTATTTGAGCACTTACAGTGAAATCGTTTGCTCGTAAAAGTGAACGGAACAGCACAGAGCATTGTTTTAAGTTCAGTCTTGAGTTTATACCATGGAGGTACAGGTATAAAAATCAGTAACAAGATCCAGGACTGATATCAAGACATTTGCACTTCCAGACAGAGAGATTAAAATCTGCTATATTTGGAAAGGATATAGAGGCATAAAATTTGATTATTTAGCAAGGAGTGCGATTCAGCGATGACAGGCAACAAAACTACATTTCAAATAAAATAAACTGCAAAATAAACTAAATAGCCTCCCTCAATCATACCAATTGAGATCAGCTAACACAGTACACACTGGCTGAGACGTTTCTGGTATTTTTGGCTCAGAATCACACCAAACTGTACAGTTTGGAATTAGAATGATCCCTTATTCTGTCTAAATAACTTATTCAGCAACTATATCTAAATTTAATGGGTAGACATAGCTTCTGTACAACACCTTCTTCGGTGGCAAAGCTTCCAGGCTTATTCAGCAGGATGCAGAGGCAGAAAACTACTTCTAAGTTGCGTGATGTGATTGACAAAAGGGATTGGCATGAATGAACATGTACAGATCAGGGATGTTGCTTACCTTCTCTTCCACAAGAAAAGCAGCACAACCAAGAGGATTATGACTGCTGCACCTAGGATGGTTCCGACCACAGCTCCAATAATAACATCTGGAATAGACACACCAACAGGCGTGAACAAATCTTGCAGGCAGTACTGGAGAAAGCTTTTCTCTCTTCCTTGAAAAACTATGACTCAGTCAGTATTATGACTGGAATATTGTAATCTAGGGTGACAGATTTTGGAGTTGTATTTCACCCCATGTTTAATAATCAACTTCTCCAATTTACTCTTCTCCCAAAAATACATTATTATTTGAAGGGAGTTGAATTTTCAATACTTCTGTCAGAATATAATGTACCAGCTGAAACAGGTTGGTCCAGAGGGTTAGCACTTTATCCTGTCAATGTTGGAATCTGGGTTAATATTTAGACCAGACTGACAGAATGAAAATCTTCTGACTCTTTAATGATTGTAGACATATTGAATGAAATAGATTTGACACGGTCTTAGTGCTAACTCCAGCGGGCGTCTATTAGGGCAAAAAATAATACTGATTCCAACTGGCAATCTCCTTAAGCCAAAAAAGCATGCGAAATTAGTGTGAGAAATTAAATAAATATAGCTTTATTCCGGCAGATAAAGAAAGAGGCATTCTTTACATCTCTTTACGGCAGAATGCTTATACAACACAAAAAGGTTAAAAGAAATATTATGATAAATGAAAAAGGTCCAGTAAAAAAAGCAGACGCAGAACGCAAATTCAAAGGCATGTAGACAGGTTTTTTTTCCCCTGAAACAAACCTGGATTTTGTTTCAAGAAAATCTTCTCCGAGTATTCATACACCGAGTAGAAGGATGCATTTGAATTGATTTTATCGTCTGAATTAAATGTTATTTTTGTAAATCCAGCCAAGCTGACTCTGTAAAAGAGCAGGAAGTAAAGAACATTAGGGAAGGCATTGCAATGGATTCTCTGAAGGGTACTCTAATGGAGATACTGTAAACTGGAAGCCTAATCATTACGAGAAAATAAAAATTTCTTGCTGCAATCAAGAGAGGGAAAAGCACTACTGAAGCCAGAGAAACAACCTCTATAATTGAGAACAGTGCCCCCTGAAAATATTCACTAATAGGGTGCCCCAGGCTTTGGGAATCTTCCTGTTTTGCAGCAAATGAGCCAGATTTCTTGGAATTGGCACGGAAACCATGTACTGGGAGACACGCAACAGCAGGAGGAGGAACAATGGCTTTTCTTGATAAGATGGGGCTGCTCCATTCTCTATTATATCTGCATATTGCAAGTGGTATGTACCAAGAATTTATTGCCGGTCAGCGGGATTGAGAAATACATCATTTGCACAAAGACAGGCAGTGTCACTGGCTAGCACCATGGAATCCACATATGCATTCCATTCAAATCATGATGAGGCTACTACAAACACTTGGATGAATCATGGGACAAAATGTCCCCGAATATTATTCTTTACAAAATTATTAAACCACCCCTGAAACCAACAGCTAAAAAATAACTCTTTTACAACTTTTTTTTACATCCAGCCTGAAACAACCAAGTTATAAAAGGAACAGAAATTAACTAATCCTCTCTATAAATCTGGAGTTTAATCATTAGAGTTCACAGAGTTCTGTCTTGAAGTGGCTATATTCAGTACTGTTGTTTTAGCAAATGGATATAATGAGCATGGCGTTCACATCGATCATTGGGACCTTTGATTTAACAGTATTTCGTGTGATCCATTCACACTATGGTAGTTGTCCCTGCCATCTGCCTTCCCCTCCAAGCATCTCCCACTTCATTTCCCAATCACCAACCATCTCCTGATCGTCTCCCTGATCACTCTACCTGCCTTCCAGATCCACTTTGTCTCACTCCTTTCCTTCCAATCCAATGCTGCTCATCACGTTCCTCCAGAACGTTCTCCCATTTTTCGCTTCTCCCCTTACTCTGTCCCACTTGCCCACTGACCAATTTCTGCACACTGCTGCTCTCCACAACCTGTTCGCATTTGCCATATTTCCCTGTCCCACTTGCTGCTTCAAACCACTCACTGCACCCCACCTCAACAAACTCTCTTCCCTTACTGCTCGTACCCACTTCCCCAATTGCTTCTATCCTCCAAGCAACCTATTACTGGGCAGTTATCTCCGTCCAAGGCCCTAAAGGATTCTTTCAAATCTGGCAGAGATTTTCCTGCACATCAACCCACCTCAGCTACTGTGTCCATTGCTCTCGATTTTGTCTCCTCTACATTGGGACACCAACTCACTGAACCATTCAGGGAACATCTTTGGGACGCACGCACCAATCAACCCACTACCCTGTGACCGACCACTTCAACTATCCCTCTAGCTCTGCCAAGGAAACGCAACACCTGGGTTTCTTCCACCACCAAATCAAACCCACCCGCCACCTGGAAGAAAACTGCTTCATCTTCTACCTTGAGACCCTCCAACCACACAGCATCAACATCAACTTCACCAATTTCCAAAACCCCCTCCACCCCACCTCATCCCAGATCCAACCTCCAACTCAGCACCTCCCTAGTGACCTGTCCACCTTCCTTCCCACATATCTGCTCCACCCTCCCCACCGACCTATCACAATTACCTCCCCACCGACCTATCACAATTGCATCCACATCACATTCCCACCAGCCCCACCCCCACATTTATATCTGAGCTGCCTTTCCCCACCACATTCTTGATGAAGGGCTTATGCCTGAGAAGTCAACTCTCCTGCTCCTCAGATGCTGGCTGACCTGCTGTGCTTTTCCAGCGCCACACTTGGACACTCATTCATAGGGTGGGTCAGGAAGGGAGCAGGGGTGAACATAAGATACCATCGATAGGTAGGAGATAAATAGAAACATTATATTTTCCTTTTATGCTATAAAAACATTTTATTTGAACGTATTGTATGTTTTTAATTTCAGTCTGGAGCTGTTCAGCAGAAGTCCTTGGGTGAAGGTGGATGCTCCACAGAAAAGGGGGAAGATACCAAAAAAATGATTACCTGAGAACAAGATTTTAGTAACTACCCAAGACCAGGAGCATATGGCTGAAACCTTGAAAAGTTCTTTTGAAGCTGAGAATGTTTGTGCTCAGGTGCACAAAAGCACCAGGAAAGGATTATCAGATTTTACAGTTTGGGAATTAAACTTGTTGAGGTGTTAGAAAAAGATTTACCCTCACTGAGTTCTATACAGGGATATTTTGAAATCTGCAAATTTGGATTAACAGGATTGTGTTTGAGACCTTCAGATTTAGCAGCAGAGGCAGGCCATTCAGCCCACTGAATTTGCTCTATCATTCAATGAGATTGTGGTTAATCGGATAATATTCAACTGCGTTTCCCCATAACCCTGGATTCTCCTTCTGATTAAAAATATCACTACTTCAGCCTTAAATACCCTAAATGATCCACCTCCATAGTCCTCTGCTGTAAAGAATTCCACCGATTCACAGATAAGTAACTCCTCCTTATTCTGAAATTAAATGGGTGACGCCTTATTCTGAGTTTCTGCCCTCTGGTTCTAGACTCTCCCACAAGAGGAAACAATGTTCTGCATTTACACTGTCAAGTCCCCTAAGATTCTTAAAGAAAGCAAAGAACTGGGAATGCTAGAAATCTGAAACAAAACCATAAATTACTGGAGTAACTCAGCAGGTTTGGCAGCACCTGTGGATAGAAAGAAAAATGTTAATGTTGTATTGGTCTTGATGGGAAAATCTGATTTGCTGAGTAACATTTCACTTAATGTTGCACTTTTCACTACTGCAACTACATGGAAATACCATGGGTATCCATTAGCTTGGCCCACACTTACGGCAAGGCACTTCTGCAGTTGGCTGTTGCATTCTGCAGGATGCCTGGCCCGGAAATATACCACCTATTACCAGACATAATGAAGTAATTTACAAGCAGACAATCAACCAGTTTAGACACGTTAGAAATGGAAATTCCATGGCCAACAAATTCTGGTTTAGGATTTTGAGACAGCTCTAGCCCACAGGTAGGGACTCTACATAAGACTCTTTACGAAAAGACTTCCTGAATTATCAGACCAATAGTTAAAATGCTTCAGCCATTTTCATAACCCTTGTGTACAACATGCTGTATTGAGATATTATTTCTCCTGTTCTCATGCATGTAATTGCACTTCTAAGAAATTAGATAACACTATTTCAACCGAACATCAAACTTTCTTCTGCTGTTTGCGAATAATGTCCTGAGTGGGCAAGTAAATTGCATTCCATCTCTTCCTAAACAGGTGGGAAGGCAAATAATGGTCCCGTATCTACCTAATTGAGTAGGGCAGAAAATAGTCATCTCTGAAAGGAGCAATTTTTCAATACTATTTCGGATCTAAGAGACAATTATCACATTGTATTTCAGAACAGTGCTATTTCTTTCCATTAATTTATTAAACATGTATTATTGCAGAACTTACCGGTATGCGGTTAAAGGAGTCAACTCTTGATTAACATATCCATGACTTTTAGCATTGTTGCCTACATCGACAGTGATGGGAGCAGACAAAGCAGGTCCCCTAGTTATCCGAGCTGCATTAGTAATACTGACAATTTGAGTTACGTAAGTTGGACTGACAGAACTATACACTGTTTCAAGAGCTGCTGCATCAGGGCTTCTACCTGAAGTGAAAAGAAAAATAAACCTTAAAAGCAAAAGAACAAGCAAAATGAGGCAAGCCACTTGACTCATCTATTTCGCTCCATTAACAAGCAAAGCATTATCAACTTTATTTCATTGAATCATCTAAAACGCTGCCATAAAATTTTGTTTTCATTCACTCATAGGAAAAGCTAAGACATAAATTATTCCTAAGTAAAATTATCACATATGACTTTATTCAACTAATTCCTTCACTTGTGTTTTATCGCTCCAACAGCTCAAGCCTCTTAACAAGCTTTTTGATCATCCTTTACCACCTCCAGTCCTGTTTCTAATTTTATACAAGCCATTATGGAAAATTACCACTGGTGATCAATAGCATCAAAGTTTCTCAGTACGATCAGAAACTTAAAGAAACCTTTGTATATAGGTTGCAGAACAAGGACCCAAAATATACTTTGTGATTTCCAAAACCTTCAGAAAAGAACAAGGACCATTCTGAAGAGAAAATGTCCTTAAAAATGTTTTGGGAGGAATTACATAAGCTACATAATTTTTATAATACACAAAATCACTCATGTATGACAACATGATGTGGTCCAATGTTCTTTTTAAAACTATTGTATTGCAGCTATCTGCACAAATTACCTTTTTTCTGAACAGATTTATAGATTAAACAATTCGCCTTTTTGTTCTTGTGATAATCCCTGTAAGGCCCATGGGGAATCACTAATTAATTTCCCGATGAAGTTTATGAATTTCCTTGGGAACAGGCAATGGCCTACCTAGCAGGCACTTGCCACTTGAGCCTTTTACAAAACAGACCTGGTTACATCCGTGCCCAGGTGTCTTTGGAGAGGGAACACAGTGTCCATCAATGCTCTCAAAGCTTTTAGAGAGATGTAGGCACCAGGGAATGCAGAGTTTTATTTTCCCCTCCAACTCTATTTTGACTTAGTCCCATCCCTCTTCCCCTACTGCCTCCTCACTTTTGATAGCTTGTATTTCCCTTAACAGGCTTTGCATACAAATACTGAATTGACAATTTTTTTTTTAAACTGGTGGTGGTTAGTACAGAGTCAGAGATATACAGCACAGAAACAGACCCTTTAGTCCAACTTATCCATGCCAACCAGATACCCTGACCTGATCTAGTCCCATTTGCCAGCACTTGGCCCATTTTCCTCTAAACTCTTCTATTCGTATACCCATCCAAATGCCTTTTTAATGTTGTAATTGTACTAGCCTCCAACACTTCCTCTGATAGCTCATTCCATTCACGCTCTACCCTCTGAGTGAAAAAGTTGCCAATTAGGTCCCTTTTAAAAATTTTTCCCCTCTCACACTAAACTTAGGGTTCAGTATGAGAGTCCATAACCTCTCGTTCTGGACTCCCCTACCACAGTGAAAAGACCTTGCCAACTAACCGTTTCAATGCCCCTCATGATTTTATAAACCTCTATAAGGTCACCCCTCAGCCTTTGACACTGCAGGGAAAACAGTCCCAGCCTGTTCAGCCATTCCCTATAACTCAGATCCTCCAACCCTGGCAACAACCTTGTAAATCTTTTCTGAACCCTTTCAAGTTTCACAACATCCTTCTGATAGGAAGGAGACCAGAAATGCACACAATATTCCAACAGTGGCCTAACCAACAAACTGTAGAGCCGCAACATGACCTCCCAACTCCTATACACACTGCTCTGTCCAATAAAGAAAAGCATAACAAACGCCTTCTTCACTATCCTATCTACCTGTGACTCCACTTTCAAGGGACTATGAACCTGCACTCCAAGATCTCTTTGTTCAGTGACACTCCCCAGGACCTTACCATTAGATATATAAGTCCTGCTCTGATTTGCCTTTCCAAAATACAGCACCTCACATTTATCTAAATTAAACTCCATCTGCACTCCTCAGCCCATTGGCCCATCTGATTAAGATCCTGTTGTACTCTGAGGTAACCTTCATCACCATCCACTACACCTCCAATTTTGGTGTCATCTCCAAACATACCAACTATACACATTCAAATAAATTATATAAATGATAAAAAAGTGGACCAAGCACTGATCCTTGTGGCAAACCACTGGTCACAGGCCTCCAGTCTGAAAATCAACCCTCCACCACCACCCTCTATCTTCTACTTTTGAGCCAGTTCTGTATCCAAATGGCTAGTTGTCCCTGTATTCCATGAGATCTAACCTTGCTAACCAGTCTACCATGGGGAACACCTGACTGAAGTCCATACAGATCATGTCTACCACTCTACCCTCATCAATGTTTTTCGTTACTTCTTCAAAAAACTCAATCAAATTTGAGAGACGCACAACGCCATGTTGACTATCCCTAATCCATCCTTGCCTTTCCAAATACATGTACATCCTGTCCCTCAGGATTCCCTCCAACAACTTGCCCACCACTGATGTCAGGCTCACTGATCTATAGTTTCTTGGCTTTTCCTTACCACCTTTCTTAAATAGTGGCACCATATTAGCCAACCTCCAGTCTTCCGGCATCTCCCCTGTGACTATCGATGATACAAATATCTCAGCAAGGGGTCCAGCAATCACTGAGCTTCCCATAGTGTTCTAGGGTACACCTGATCAGGTCATGGGGATTTATCCACCTTTTTTGCATCCAGCACCACCTCCTTTGTAACTTGCACATTTTTCAAGATATCAACATCTATTTCTCCACATTCTATATCTTCCATGTCCTTCTCCACAGTAAGCAATGATGCAAAATACTCATTTAGTATCTTCCCTATCTCCTGTGGTTCCACACAGAGGCTGCCTTGCTGATCTTTGAGGGGCCCAATTCTCTCCATTGTTACCCTTTTGCCCCTTAACATATTTACACTATACCTTTGGATTCTCCTGACCCCATTTGCCAAAGCAATCTTATTTCCCCTTTTTATGCTCTCCTGATTTCCCTCTTAAGTATACTCCTACTGCCTTTATACTCTTAGGATTTACTTGATGTCTATACCTGACATATGCTTCCTTCTTTTTCTTAACCAAAACCTTAGTTTCTCTAGTCATCCAGCATTCCCTACACCTACTAGCCTTGTCTTTCACCCTAACAGGAATATACTGTCTCTGGACTCTCGTTATCTCATTTTTGAAGGTTCCAATTTTCCAGCTGCGAACATCTGCCCCCAATCAACCTTTGACAGTTCTTGTCTAATACCGGCAAAATTGGTTTTCCTCTAATTTAGAATGGTTTTTTTAAAAACAAGGCTGGAGCTGTCAGGAAACGTTCTCTTTGCTGAAACCTGGGATTGAACCAGGGACCTTTAGACCTTCAATCTAATGTTCCAGTTTTAAAAAAACACAAGGAGAAAATCACAGCGATTTTAGTTGTGGGAAATTCACTTAATTGGGCGTAATAGCATTTCTGAATATATGAGAAAAATAAAGCAGACTTGTGGTGCAGTGGCAGTGTCTCTACCTCTGGGGCAGAGGATTCAGATTCAAGTTCCACCTGCCCCGGTGTTGAGTCATAACACATCCAGACACACTGATTAAAATAACTGGAAAGCAGACTTCAGAAGAAAGAAAGCGGATTCAGTGATTTAGCCCCTTACCATTCTCCCTACATCGCCCTCATCTTTGATAGTGTGCATTGTGTAATAAGTTTTGCATGTACATTTCTAATGGGCTACACAGGCGATTTATTGGTTAAAAAAACAAAAGTCATGGTGATTTGGTGGTGGGAAACCCACTTCTTGTACTGAGAAGACAAAGACAAAGCAGCCTCAGAGTTGTGTTGCAGCGGTAGTCTTTCTACCTCTGGGACAGGAGGCCTGGGTTCAAGCCCCATCTGCTCATAACATTGTTGAACAGGTCGATTAGGAAATAAATCAAGCAGACCCGGGTCACAGTGATTGGGTGTTGGGCAAAAAAAAACATGTTGTGTGTAAGAGCACTTCTGGATATAAAAGAAAAAAAAAAGCAGACCCAGGGATGTCCATTCCAGGCTGGGACTAGCCGATGTAAGCAATGTAGTGGCTCTATTTTAATGTAAATAAGAGATCGTTCACAGACAGTCAGGGTATATTTCCACAAAGATGAAAACTGGGGCAAATAAATCCAGAGGCCACTGCATGATAAATGAGATTGAAATTAAGTTGAATAACAAAAGGGTCTGCTTGTTAAAGACGTCCGGTGGATAATAGAGTCATACATTCATAGAGATGTACAGCATGGAAATACACCCTTTGGTCCAACTTGTCTACACCAACCAGACATCCTAAATAAATATTGTCCCATTTCCCAGCATTTGGCCCATATCCCTCTAAACCCTTCCTATTCATACACCCATCCAGATACCTTTTAAATGCAGTAATCATACCACTTCCTCTGGCAGCTCATTCATATGTGCACAATCCGCTGTGAAAAATTGCCCCTTAGGTCCCTTTTATATATGGTCTCCCTCTTACTTTAAAGCTATGCCTTCTAGTTTTGGACTTCTCCATCCACAGGAAAAGACCTTGCCCCTTCACCATAGCCATGTCCCTTCACCATATCCATGACAATCACCTGATGAAGGAGCGTCGCTCCGAAAGCTAGTGTGCTTCCAATTAAACCTGTTGGACTATAACCTGGTGTTGTGTGATTTTTAACTTTGTACACCCCAGTCCAACACCGGCATCTCCAAATCATGTCCCTTATGATATTATAAACCTCCATAAGAAGACCTCTCAGCCTCTGATGCACCAGGGAAAATAGCCCTTGCCAGTGAAGTCTTTCTGTCCCATCTACTCAGTTATGTTGCACCGGCTTTCACAGGCAGACCGTTTCACAACATGTGCATTGCCCAGTGGCTCTGACCTCCATAATTATCAAGTGCTTTGAGGGGATAGTTACGGTTCGCATAAACTTCAGCCAACCAGATTGTCTTGATCCTCTACAATTCACCTACCAATGCAACAGGCTCACAGCAGATGCCATCTCTCTGACCCTAAACTCATCCCTGGCACATCTGGATAACAAGTATACCTGCTTCAGGCTCCAAACTACTTACTCCAGTTCCACCCTCAACACCATAATTCCAAGCAAACTCATCCCTAAACTTCGAGACCTAGGCCTTGGGTCCCCCCTCTGGAACTGGATCCTTGACTTCCTGACCCATAGACCGCAATCAGTAAGAATAGGTGACAATGTCTCCACCACCATTATCCTGAACACTCGTGCCCAACAAGGCTGTGTGCTCAGCCCCTTACTATACTCCATATACACTCATGACTGTGTAGCCAAATTCTGCCATAACTCCATTTACAAGTTTGCTGATGACATCACCATCTTACGTTGGATCTCAAACAATGGCAAGACAGAACACAGGTAAGAGATTGGAGTGCTTAGGGGCATGGTTTAAAGATAACAATCTCTCCATCAAAATAAAAGAGCTGGTCATCGACTTCAGGAAGAGCTGTGAAGGGCACGCCCCTGTCTACAATGCTGCTGAGTTGGAGATGGTCGAGACCATCAAGTTCCTGGGAGCGATGATCATAACAATGTGTACCGGTCCACCCACGTCGACGTGACAGTCATGAAAGCACAACAATGTCTCTACTTCCTCAGGAGATATGACATGGCCATAAAGACTCTTACAAATTCGTACAGATGCACCATAGAAAGCATCTTATTTGGGTGTATCACAATGTGGTTTGGCAACTGCTCTGCCCAAGGCTTATGATTGGACATCTCAAATGCTAATTCTGATCTCCCTCTCTGCGGCTGTCGCACTCAATTCTGCACTCTGTTTTGCCAACCTGATGTACTTTGTATGGTATGATCTGGCTGCATGGCATGCAAAACAACACTTTTCATTGTATCTTGGTACATGTGACAACAATAAGTCAGTCATTGTAGAACCTCTACATGCTCAATGTGAATGCTTTGTGAAGTGGTGGGGAAAGACAGCGAGACACAGAAATCAGGAGACACAGCCTATATAAAATACACATGTGCACTGTTAAGCATTCATTTAGTTCTCCGGCTACATCCCTGCCTGGATGGGTAAATCACCTCTTTGGTCATTAATCAGCCCAACTCCTCTCACCACACTCTTAGTATTAACCTGCACTGTTACAACAAAAATAGAGGAATGATTCAATGTCTTTCCTGCTCTCATTCCTCCAATTTCACCAATGATTCTTACATCTTTGTAATAAACACTTATTGCCGTTACTAAGGACAGACTCTTTTCTAATACTGAGCTGTAAAAATCGAAAATATCACCACCCTTTTTAATTCAAAGTTAGTTGTGACAAGTGGAGGAGTGGGATAAGGAAAGATATTATTCATTCCTCTATTTTTGTTTTAACAGTGCAAGTAAATAGTAAGAGTGTGATGAAAGGAGCTGGGCTGATGAGAGACTAAAAGGATAATTTACCCATTCAGACAGGGACATAGCTGGAGAACTAAATGAATACTTTGCATCTATCTTTACCAAACAGAAGATACTGTTAAGTTATTGTGAAAGAGAAGGTAGTTCAAACATTTGAAAGTTTTAAAATTGACATGGTAATGGCGTACAGTTGGCTATCTGTAGTTAAAGCTGGTAAGACATGAGGATCAGATCAGATGCATTCAAGAATATGGAAGAGAGAGCCAATGGAAATTGCAGAGGCAACGGCAGGATTTTCCAGTATCTCTCAAATTCGGAAGTCATTCCTTAGTTAGAGGGACTGGAGAAATGTAAATACCACAGTCCTTTAAAAACAATGGATACAAAGTTAAGTCCATCCATTTTAGGCTTGTCAGTTTAACTTCAGTAATGGGAATTTTTGGGAAAACATCAATAGTCATTTGGGCAAATAAGAACTAATTAAGGAAAAACAGCAAGGATTTCTGAAGGGAAAACCATGTTTATTTAACTTCAAGTTTTTGATGAGATTGTTGAGAGTATTGCTCTTCATGCAGTGTACATGGATTTACAAAAGGCAATGGGTAGATCTGCACAACAGGCTTGTGAACAATAGAGGTTATGATTTGTGCTCCCTTTAGAATTGTACTCTTTACTTTACATACCCGGATGCTCCGGTTTCCTCCCACAGTCCAAAGTTGTGCAAGTTAGGTGGATTGGCCACGCTAAATTCCCCGTCATGTTCAGGGATGTGTAGATTAGGTGTATTAGCCATGGGAAATGCAGGGTTATGGGGTGGTGGGGGAGGGCGGGGGATCGATCTGGTTGGAATGCTCTTCGGAGGGTTGGTGTGAAATTGTTGGACTGAATGGCCTGTTTTCACAATCTGTGGGATTCTATGAAAAGGGACACAAGCAAAATGGACACAAAATTGGTTGAGTGCCAAGAGACTAAGAGTAGCACTGGATGATTGTTTTATAGACTGAATGGAGTTTTATGGTGGAATTCCCTCCCAGAGTTGGTGTTAAAATGTCTGATCCTCTAACATATCTGAACAACACAGACCTTGATGTACAACATTAATATTTAGAAAATGATGTAAAACTCAGACATTTATAAACCATGAGGTAGTAGAACTTTGAAAAGAAAGTAGATAGATTGATGAAACGTGTGGACAACTAACTGATGAAATTTAATGTAGAGAAATGTGAAGTGATCAACTTTGGTCGGAAGAATGCAAGAAAGCAAAGAGTACAATTCTAAAGGGAGCACAGGAGCAAAGACACCTGCACAACTCATTGAAGATGGCAGGAGACATTGATGGCAGAGTTAATAAAGGATAGATCTGGAGGTTTTGTGGGAACGAGACAGACTCAGGATTGGCGTGTTGCCTCCCAGGCGCCAGGGTTCGTGATGTCTTTGATGGTGTTTTCAGGATCCTTGAGGGAGAGGGGGAGCAGCCTCAAGTCGTGGTCCACATAGGCACCAATGAAATAGGTAGGAAGAAAGGTGGGGATCTAAGGCAAAAATTCAGGGAGCTCAGGTGGAAGCTTAGAGTTAGAACAAACAGAGTTATTATCTCTGGTTTGTTGCTTGTGCCACGTGCTAGTGAAGTGAGGAACAGGGAGAGCACGGAGCTGAACACATGGCTGCAGGGATTGTGCAGGAGGGAGGGTTTTGGATTCTTGGATAACAGAAGCTCTTTCTGGGGAAGGTGAGACCTCTACTAACAGGATGATCTTCACCTAAACCAGACGGGTATCAATATCCTGAGGATTTAAAACTAATGCAGCGGGGGGATGAGATCCTGAATTGTAGTTCCAGTGTCCAGGAGGTTAAGGGTAGCGAGGTCAGGGATAGATTTACAAGGTCGCGAGAGGACACCGACACACAGGATGTTGGTTTGAAATGTGCATACTTCAATGCCAGGATCATCCGGAATAAGGTGGGTGAACTCACAGCATGGGCTGGTACCTGGGGTTTTGATGTTGTGGCCATTTCAGTGACATGGCTAGAGGAGGGACAGGAATGGTTACCGGGATTTTGATGTTTCAGCAAGAACAGAGAAGATGGTAAAAGAGGCAGGGGTGTGGCAATATTAATCAAGGGTAGTATTACAGCAGCTGAAATAACGTGTGAGGACTCATCCACTGAGGTAGTTTGGGCTGAGGTTAGAAACAGGAAAGGAGAGGTCACCCTGTTGGGAGTTTTCTATAGGCCTCTGAATTGTTCCAGGAACGTAGAGGAAAGGATAACAAAGATGATTCTTGATAGGAGCGAGAGTAATAGGTGATGGGAGACTTTAACTTCCCCAATATTGATTGGAAATACTATATTCATGTAGTTTAGATGGGCCAGTTTTTGTTCAATGTGTGGAGGAGGGTTTTTTGATACAGTGTGTAGACAGGCCAACAAGGAGGTGATGCCATATTGGATTTGGTACTGGGGAATGAACCCAGGCAGGTGTTAAATATGGAGGTAGGTGAGTACTTTGGTGATAGTGACCACAATTCGGTTATGTTCACAATAGCAGTGGGCATAGATAGGTATGTACTGCAGGGAAAGAGGTATAACTGGGGTATAAATGATGCGATTTGGCAAGATTTAGGGTGCAAAGGATGGGGAAAGAAGCTGCAGGGAATGGACACTCTTGAAATGTAGAGCTTATTCAAGGAATAGATACTGTGGGTCCTTGATAAGTATATACCTATCAGGCAGGGAGGTAGTTGTTGAGAGAGGGAGCCATGATTTCCTAAAGAAGTTGAAGCTATTGTTAAGAGGAAGAGGAAGGCTTATGTGAGGATAAGGCATGAAGACTCATTTAGGGGGCTTGAGAGTTATAAGTTAGCCAGAAACGATCTCAAGAGAGGGCTAAGAAGAGACATGAGAAGTTGTTGGCGGATAGGATCAAGGAAAACACTAGGCCCTTCTATAAGTATATCAGGAATAAAAGAATGACAGGGAAAAGATTAAGGCCAATCAAAGATAGTAGTGGAAAGTTGTGTGTGGAATCTGAGGACATAGGGGAAATGCTTAATGAATGCTTTTCGTCAGTATTCACATTGGAAAAGGGCAATGTTCTTGAGAATACGGAGATACAGGCTACAAGATTAGATGGGATTGAGGTTTACAAAGAGGAGGCTTTAGCAATTTTGGAAGATCTGAAAATAGATAAGACCCTGGGGCCGGATGGGATTTATCCTTGGATTCTCTGGAAAGCCAAGGAGGAGATTGCAGAGCCTTTGGCTTCAAGCTTTACATCATCATTGTCGACAGGAGTAGTGCCAGAAGACTGGAGGATAGCTATTGTCATTCCCTTGTTTAAGGAGGGGAGTCGGGATAACCCTGGTAACTATAGGCCAGTGAGCCTTAGGAGAAAGTGAGGACTGCAGATGCTGGAGACCAGAGTTGAAAAATGTGGTGCTGGAAAAACACAGCAGGCCAGGCAGCATCCGAGGAGCAGGAGAATCGATGTTTCGGGCATAAGCCCTTCTTCAGGAAGGGCATAAGCCCTTCTTCAGCCCTGCTCCTCGGATGCTGCCTGGCCTGCTGCGTTTCTTCAGCACCACGTTTTTCAATGCCAGTGAGCATTACTTTGGTTATGGGCAAGGTGTTGAAAAAGGTTATGAGAGGTAGGATTTATAATAATCTGGAAAGGAATAATTTAATTAGGGATAGTTAGCACGGTTTTGAGAAGGATAGGTCATGTCTCACTAACCTTATTGAGTTCTTCGAGAAAGTGACAAAACTGGTAGATGAATGTAAGGCTGTTGATGTGGTGTATATGGACTTCAGTAAGGCGTTTGATAAGCTTCCCCATGGTAAGCTATTGCATAAAACACGGAGTTTCAGGATTGAAAGTGATTTAGCGGTTTGCATCAGAAATTGGCTAGCTGAAAGAAGAAAGAGATGGTAGTGGATGGGAAATATTTATCCTGAAGCTCAGTTTACCAGTGGTGTGCCGCAAAGATCTGTTTTGGGGCCAATGCTGTTTGTCAATTTTATAAATGATCTGGAGGATAGCATAAAAAGGATGGTTAGTAAATTTGCAGATGACACTAAGGTAGGCAGAGTGGTATATAGTGTTGAAGAATGTTGTGGGTCACAGAGATAAGATGTAGAGCTGGGCTGAGAAGTGGCAAATGGAGGTTAATGTGGAAAAGTGTGAGGTAGTTCAATTCACAGGAATGCAGAAAATGGGCTAATGATAAAATTCTTAGCAGTGTAGATGATCAGAGAGATGCCTGTGTCCAGGTGCATAAATCCCTGAAAGTTGCCACCCTGGTTGCTAGGGTTGTTAAGACGACATATGCTGTATTGGCATTTATTGCTAGGGGCTTGAGTTTCGAAGCCACAAGGTCATGCTTCAGCTTACAAGACACTGGTAAGGCTGCAGTTCTGCATGCAGTTCTGGTCACTGCATTATAGGAAGGATTTGGAAGCTTTGGAAAGGGTTCAGAGGAGATTTACTAGGATGCTGCCTGGTATGGAAGGAAGGTTTTACGAGGAATGGCTGAGGGAACAGAGGCTGTTTTTGTCGGAGAGAGGAAGGTTGAGAGATAACTTAATCAAGACATTTAAGATAATCAGAAGATTAGATAGGATGAACAGTGAGAGCCTTTTTCCTCAGATGGTGAAAGCTAACACGAGGGGACGTAGCTTTAGATTGAGGGGTAATAGATTTAGGACAGATATCAGGGGTAGTTTCTTTACTCAGAGTTGTAGGGGGCGTGGAACAGCCTGTCTGCAACAGGAGTAGACTCGCCGACTTTGAGGGCATTTAAATGGGCATTGGACATACGTATGGATAATAATGGAACGGTGTAGGTTAGATTACATTAGATTCCCTACAGTGTGGAAACAAGTCCACACCGACCCTCCAAAGAGCAACCCACCCAAACCCATTCCCCTACATTTACCACTGACTAATGCACGTAACACTATGGGCAACTTAGCATGGACAATGCACCTGACCTTCACATCTTTGGACTGTGGGAGGAAACTGGAGCACCCGGAGGAAACCCACGCAGACATGGGGAGGATATTAGAGGGGCATCAGATTAATTTTGCAGTTCAGCACAACATCAAGGGCCGAAGGACCTGTACTGCGCTATAATGTTCAATGTTCTATGTTTGATCATTCCGGGATTAACAACAGTGGCATAGAGTACAATACCAAGGAAGGTACATTGCAATTGCATGTTATTCTCAGCTGGAATGATGTGAAATATTAGATAGAGTTTTGCAAAGATTCATGAGAATTGTTCCACTTATTGGGAACTTCAGCTATTTACTAAGATAGGAGTAGTGGGAGTCGATCTTCGTGACAGACAAGGTTGAGAGGTTACTTGATAAACATGTTCAAAACACGAGAGGGCTCCACATGGAGTATGTAGGGAAGGATAAAAACAAGAGGAACAGGTTTAGGGGAGTTGGTGACATGAGGAAAATTGTTTTCATACAATGGTTAATTAGGATCTGGAATGCATAGCCAGTGTGTGGTGGAGGCAACCCCCACAAGACAGAATTGGAATTCTCGTGCCAAACAGAGACATGCTGAGAATTCCTAGAAGCATGCATTCCAATCGGAACTCTATCAACAAACATATTGACTTGGACCCCATTTACCACACCCTGAGAAAAAGCACAGGAAATGACATCATCATAGGAAATTATGTCACCACAGGAAATGACATCCCAACCCAAAGAAACCCAAACATATAAATAGAAAGCAGGAATCATTAGCAATGCTTCATCTGGAGGCTCAATGAAGATGTTACCCAGTATGGTGACGAAATGTCTGAATATGAATCTTCCAGCTCAACGAGCAAACCAAATCCAGAACCTCAACCTGAGCTACAAATCTTCTCAAACCTCGCTAACTCTGCCTTATTTTCTTCGGCATTTGCAGTTGTGTGTCTGGCCAAGCTTATACTTGTTTTAACAGGAAGGTAGTGACGTATTGTGCCTCCCTTATTGCCTTAGAATGTTTTCAACTTCATTGAAACAGTCAAGGAAACTTCTATGTTGCTAACCACTAAAGCTTTTGCATACATCAAGTTTGTATCTTAATTAGACATTTATGGGTAATAGTGATCCTCAATATATCGGCTTGTTGTTTCACACTGAATTGTAACTTGCTGTGAGTTTGGTGAGCTGATTTAACCACCCAGTCTGGACAAGTATTCCTAGTGAGCAAGGTTCTAGTGATCACCCAATTGGCAGGTTTTCCATAGCAAGACTGATATACTGGACCGGGAGAAAGTGAGACTGCAGATGCTGGAGATGATAGTTGAGAAACCAGATGCTGGGAAAGCACAGCAGGTCAGGCAGCATCCGAGGAGCAGAAGAATCGATATTTTGGGCTTAAGCCTGCATCAGGATATACTGGACCCTAAACATTAGTACAGCAGTTGTAAAAAAGGTGAAAAGATGTAATGTGAGAGAATCTGGCCAATCCCTGTTATCGTCGCACTCCATCAAGTTCAATAAATTCCCAGTCATAGCTTAGTCTTGAATACTATGGATTGAATTGACTAGCATTTTTGCATAGCTCAATTCTTGTCTTACACATTTTTAAAAACTGTTATTTGGTACAAAATTGTAAAGGCGACAGATCGGAAAAGACGAGGTGATTCAACAAACTTTTCTCGTGCTATTATGCTTTAACGTCTGCACTCTCAAACTCTCAATGACCAGCCACATATGCTCTATGAGGTGCAAAAATAAAGCCAACGTGGGATTGGGGGAAGAAGGAAAATTTTGCAAAATTCTTCCCCCAATTCCCAAAGACAGTCAGACGAGCACCATTCGAAAACAGTGAGTATTGCACTCACAGGAATCCTTCATTTCTGAAACAGTTTCTAACATCCACATATAACAAGTGTTTTATTAACCGGCATTTTTGGGACCAGGAGCGTGCTGGTTGATCAAATATTTCAGATAATCAAGAAGCATAACTGCAGTAAAACCCTGACCAAGCAAAGCTCTGAGACATGAATATCCCTCCATAAAAAAGTCAACACATCTATTAAAATCAATGTAAAAACATAAAGTAACAAATGTAATATGGGATATACACATCACTGTCCTACTTTATTTACAGCATAAATACTCAGACATCATGGTAGTACGCGGTATTTGAGGTAAATAATTTTTGCTGGTTTACCAAGAGTGCCAATTGATATGGTGCTGGTTAAAACAAAATTTGCTGTGGTATAAATATTTTGTCTAGGAGCCTGAAGACAGCTCTGCAGTGCCTTTCTCCAGATCATTGATCAAGAACAAAAAACTGATGTCAGTGAAAACAAAAATCTCATTCAACTGAATGGCCACCACCATCTGCCAATAGTATGCAGAATATTTCTCCACTTTTCATGGCCACGATATGTTTCAAGCACCCTGACAATTTGATTAGTGCTGTGGGTACCTATCTATTGACATAAATGAATCCATGTCCAGGATCTAAGGATGGAGGCAAGAAATCCTAATTTACTAAACTTTCACATCAAGGAAAAGTGTAAAATAGAAGGTCAAGGGTAAGGATATCTGCACTTGTGGTACAATACAAATCAGCCAGTATCAGGATCATTCGATGAGTGCAACTGCTCACAGAAGAATAAGGATTTTAATTCAGTTCAAACGCTGAAGAACGTTACTTACTGTTATCTTCTTTTGTAACAATCACAGCAATTGCTTCAAGTGGCCCATTGTCGGAGCTAAATGCATTTTCTCTGATCTCGAATGTAATGGATTTGTGGGTAACTTCTGGACTTGGCACTTGTAATTTACCAGCAGGCACAGGTGGGTCTACAAATAAATGAGAAGTAAAATGAAACAGCACAATATCTTTTCAATATCCTGGTTGTATGCCAATATTTGAGTGAGATGCAATACAAGAACCTTTTAGGAATATTAAAAGCAAAACAATTGCCCTTTATTAGTAGCTGCATTTGGACTGCAGAATTTCTTTTCCCCATTCTCTTTCAAGAAAACATCTTGAATTTATTTAATTTCAATAAATTTATCTAACAACATGTATTTCAAAGCTCATTACAGAGTAGGGAAAATGGTTTTGCTCAAGTTAATTTCTTGTTCCTATTATTGCAATATAGGATTCTTGCATTTCAGGCACTTAGATTCTGTTTCAGGCAGATCAGTTTATCTAAAGTAGGTTTGGATATGGAGAAAAATCCTTTTACTCTGCCCCAGTACAATATCTCAGCCTGAACCTTTAAACAGCACAAGTGGCATTATTTTACCAGCCTCGAATGAATCAACCAAACTCTAAATAATATTTCTGATTGGATTTAATGGACAGAAATGGGGTTTCCCAATCTGTTCCCCTGGGAGATATACACTTGTGTCAAGAGCTTGAAAATGGAAAAAAGTTTAACATCCAGTACATGTGTGTAGAAAGTCATTAACACTACGAAGGGAATAAGGACTGCTGGATGTTTCCAATGACCGGGGAGTCAAGAGCCGAAGCTCACAGTCTAAGGGTATGGGTAGGCCATTTAGGACTTAGAAGAGCAGAAATTTCTTCACCCAGAGAATGGTGAGCCTCTGGAATTTTCTTTCACAAAAAGCAGTTGAGGCCAAACATTGGATATTTTCAAGAAGATAGACAGATATACCTTTTAAGAGCTAAGGGGATCTAAGAATTTGGGACGAAAACAGGAACAGGATACTGAGGAGGATGATCAGCCATGGTCATTCTGAATGATGGAGAAGACTCATAGGGCTGAATGGTCTACTCCTATTTTCTGCTCTGGATAAAAAAGCAAAAGGGTAATATTTAGTTCATTGCAATTATCTAAAGCAGCAGTGAATCAGCTCAAGCCTTATCTCTGCAGTCCTAGCATACATAAGCACTGCACATTGCGAACTTATATTCACCGTAAACCACTCCCTCCCAGTATGTGCTTTCTTGACTGTTAAGCTTAATGGTTGGAAAAATGGGTGGATTGCCAAATGTTTTGTTCCTAGTGCAGTAATGCGATATCTACAATAAACAGCAACAGACTGTATTGAACATAACTATATCCAGAGCATGGTAAGAGATCACATCTTATCTGGAGTCCTACAGACCCAGGCTCCAGATCCATATGATCTTACATTGCACATTTTTTTATATTGTGAAGAGAGCCTGCTGAATTTAAACTTACGTGTAATGCCGGACGTGCAGTCGATACTGGTCGGTGTGCTCGATGCACCACATGACACGGTAGTGATATTCAATGAATAGTGTGTGAAGAATGCAATATCGTTCAGCATGAATTCTTGAATTCCTGAGGCACAGCTCGAAGCATTATGAGTTAGGAGAGTGCTGGAGTTTGCTGCTTTAATAACAAAGCCGGTGTTCACTCCAGTTGGACAGTCCCACTCCAATTTAAGGACAGGCTGGAGCTCCATTCCTGTACACTTCAGTGAAGAAGGATTAACTGTAGCTGCCTCTGCAGGGGAACCAGAACATCAATGAAAACCTTCTTCAATTAAAGACAAGATTTGAAGAAATAACAATCTGTTCTATAACAATCTCATTGTTTTCCCCCTTTATTTAAGTTCTGATGTGCCTTTCCCAACTTCTCCCTTGAAGATGTGGCTTGTTTAGATATCTCTCGAAGAGTATTCCCCCTACTTTAGACCATCACTCTAGTAGCTCTTCTTGTGAGAACCCAGCAAATGGGTCTTGACAAATTGCTTGATCCTAGGATCCCATTCTAACTGAACTTAACTTGACCTTCACTGAATAATCTGGACAAGGACGCCTAACTGAGTTGTGCTGAGGAGCGCTAAGATTAGTTTCAGCATTAGTTGGCTAACCTGAGATTAGATTACTTCTTCATAGCCATGGATCAAACCTTAGCACCTCCAATCTGTGAAGTTAAGCTTGACATTTCAAACTGCACATACCCATTAAAACACAAGGAAAGGCACATCTACAATTTGCCAATGATCAGCATCGAGCAGCAATTGTTGACCAGCATATTGCAAACCTTAGAAAAGGGTGGAGCTTTACTCCTGTGGAGTGAGCAACAGTTCAAAAATAGACTTCCATTATTGTTATATTGTGACTTTATTTCATTTTAGTTCTTCAATACTAGAAACCGTTTGTTCGGCTTTGCCCGGTGATGTAACATGGAACTGGACTAATTAATTGATTGCTGTAAAGAAAGGAAGTGGAGATCAACAGAGATGTTTTTCAATGTATGCGCAACTGGGAACTGATAGCAATCCCTCTACCATTGCTATTCTGGGGTCTGTCAGGTTGGCAGCATATTGGACACACAGGCATCTGTTTTGTAACATTTGTTGATTAATATCTCCATACATGAGCTGGGGCTTGGTGTCACAAGCACATGAATCAAGAGTCACAGATCGTTTTCTTGGGTCACAAAGATCAGGTTAGGGGTTGTCACGTAGTAGGCACAAAACATTTCTGAGGGGGTGAAAGGAACAGGCACAAATCATATCTTTTATTGGAATCAATAACAGGAAGAAAAATGGAGGATCTAAAGAGAAAACATTGTAAACTGGAATATAAGCCATAGAGAAGGACCTCATTTACAATTGCAACAGAAAGGTAAGGGTAGCAAATACACAGATGGAGAGATATTATTCCCAAAAATGGACTGAGATCTTTAGGACGTGAAGACTAACACAAAGACATGGGTGAAAGGTTTCATCCTCCATGCAGGAGTGCTTAATGCGACTTAATCAGCTTAAGAGAATAAGAATAATATTTGAAACCCAGAGATGTCAATGAAGAAAGCTTTAAAACAAAACTGGAGATTCACAAGCATGAATAATAATGGACTGAATGTAACAAAAGATGTGGTTTAGCTTGGTAGATGTCAGGGAATATATACTGGTTATAATATTCAGAGAAGGATAAAGAGAGAGATTTACATAAGAGAGTCTCAATATTAAAGTCATACATTCTGTCCTTTCATCTTTCATTATAAATTCCTACATTCACTCTTATAGTGGACACTATTTATGGATCTTATCACATGCCATTAACATCTATTGAGAAGTATGTAACTTCAGCACATCAATTTCCATGGGCAAGTATCGTAACTGATAGGAAGTGCATGTCAATTTAATATTTCCAATATTGATTTGGGAATCTTACAACTTTGAATTGACAGAGACAGGTCATTCTAGGCTGACACAGACCCATTGGAACCCATGTGATGTGAAATGAGGGCAGTGGAAATTGCAAGGTGAAAGATGATGGGAAGAAAAAGCATAACAGTTGGATTAAATTTTGACTTGAATGAACTGTGTGGGGGCGTCTGGTAAACTTCTGGGGCTTGTGACACCAAGTCCCAGCTCATGTATGAGTAGTATATTCTAATTTAGTGGAAGATGTAATATTAGAAAGCAGAGTGATAACCATAAACTTACAAACTTATCACAAATACTTCAAAAAACACAGACACTGAAAGAAATATTTCTTCTACTCTTGGACCAGGGATTCCATCTTTTACCTCAGCTAACAGAGAAATTGGTCTAGTTTTTGCTCCCAAAAATGATTTCCGTGAAGCTTGGCAAAATTGGTGATGCTGGTCTGGTAATGCATCCATGTGGAAATGGTAGCTTTGTTTTACTGTAATCACATGTTTGGCTACGTTGGAAGTATTTGGGGGACTGGAAGAAAATTAATAGTTAATTGGGTAAACATGATTGAATTAAGAAAAGCCACCATGGATTTGTTAAGGATAAATTGTGTTTACTTTAAGTTTTTTGATTAAGTATCAAAGAAGGTTGATGAGAGTAATGTTGTTGCTGTAGAGTACATGGATTTCAAAAGGCATCTGCTGAAGTGGCACACAGCAGATTGTCTTCAAAGTTAGAACTTTTGGAATTAAAGGAACACTATCAACAAGAATATTAAATTGGTTGATTGACAGGAACAGAGTGGAAGCTAACGGGTTATTGTTTACAGACTGGTGGAAGATTTGTATTAGAGTTCCCCAAGGGTAGATTTTAGGATCCCGAATCTTCTTCGCATATAGCAACGACATCGACCTTGGTGAAGAGAGACATTTTTGAAATTTGCAGACAATATTTAACTTGGAAATACTGTGAACTGTGAAGGTAGGTGTGAGAATGGCTCCAGTGACAAGGAAGTTCAGTTTCATGGCTAGTTTGGACTGTTTTCCTCAGAGAAGGCTGAGAGAGGATGAGAGAGGTATTCAAAATCATGAGTTACTGATAAACTAGTTGGGGAAAAACTATTTGCATTAGTGTAATGGTGGAGTACCAACAAAACAGATGGTTAAAGAAACAATTTCAACATTTGGAAAAATGTTTTACATAGTGAATGGTTAGGAATGCACTGTCAGAGACAGTCTGCAGGAGACAGGTTCCACCATATTTTTCAAAGGGGAATTGGATCATTACGTTACTGGAAAACCATGCAGAGACATGAGGGAGTAGGAAAAGGTAGATTCCTCCTGCAGAACCAGTGGGGACATGGCAAACCCAATGATCTCATTCTGTACAGCAATTATTTATGATTCTATCTAGCATACTGTATTCAGGTGCTTGAACCAGCAATGTAGCTGGGGTAGCCTTTTGGTTCCTGTGGTCCCTGTAGCTGAGAAACTGAAACAAACAGAGGCTACTTTCTTTCTTTAAAACTGAAGTTTCTATTACTCTGCTTTCAGCATTCCAACTGATTATGGATTTATTTCACCTGTGGATTGTGTCCCCGATATGAAATTAATTAGATTAGATTAGATTACTTACAGTGTGGAAACAGGCCCTTCGGCCCAACAAGTCCACACCGACCCGCCGAAGCACAACCCACCCAGACCCATTCCCCTACATTTACCCCTGCACCTAACACTATGGACAATTTAGCATGGCCAATTCACCTGACCTGTACATTTTTGGACTGTGGGAGGAAACCGGAGCACCCGGAGGAAACCCACGCAGACACGGGGAGAATGTGCAAACTCCACACAGTCAGTCGCCTGAGGCGGGAATTGAACCCAGATCTCTGGCGCTGTGAGGCAACAGTGCTAACCACTGTGCCGCCCACAAATTGGAATTTCTGATTCTGCTTTCATGCAATGAAGCTGCTTGTTTGCTTTCATCTTTCATATAAATAAATTTGTTTTTACCTGTGAAAATGTGTGCATGAGAGGCAGGTGTGTGTGTGTGTGTGTGTGTGTGTGTGTGTGTGTGTGAGAGAGAGAGAGAGAGAGAGAGAGAGAGAGAGATAGAATTAATCTTTGTCTTTAAATACTGATAATACAGTTTAGGGCGAACAAATTGACAAACAATTGGAAGCTTCAGCACTTACCTGTGCACTGGTCTAAAATGGCAGAGTCTGATTTAGTGCTATCTGCTGCCAGGGTGAAGATGGTGAATGTGAACTTAGCTCCTGGCGTCAAGTCACTGAGAACAATATAACTGGTATTGACCTTCTTTTCGGAAGATGGATTTCCATCTGTTTTCACTCTGTACGTGTACTCACTCTTGTACTCAAGTGGCTCTTCCCAGGTCAGATTTATTGATACGGTGTTGCTACTTACAACTTCAGGATTTCTGATGGGGTTTGGTTCTGAAGATAAAAAAAAATAAGTTTAAAATTACCTGGTATTCTTCGTTCTCTTGGTAAATTTACTTGCCTTTACAGAAAGCAATCTACAGTTATTAGGGACTGTAATACTGTTGACTGGACTTATCCTTGGAAACACCTAATTTGATTCTGACAACTTATCAACTTGAACACATCAATGCAAAATATAAAGCTGAAGGTTTTGTAATAATTTTTAGCCAGATATTACAAAGACAATAGTACTGAAGACTTGCACTCTGGAACTTGCCATGTACCGAGCCAAGCTGTTCCAGTACAGCTATAACATGGAATCTAAGCAGCATTTGAAAAATTATTCAGTTATGTCCTGTACACAAAAAACAGGAGAACTCTTACCAGGCCAGTTACTAGTGCATTAGTCTACTTTCAATCATCCATAAAATGATGGCATGTGTCATCAATAGTGCAGAAATTAAAGCACCCAACTGTAACTATCTTTCTAGTCAGGTAATCATCATCACCCTCCACCCAATTCAATACACATTTGCACATATTACTGAAAATAATCTGAAGACTGCAAACTTTGATGTCTTTCTTGTTAGTTGCACTGTGCCAGCATGCTCAAAACGTAAAAGTTTTCATGAAGAAAGACACAGACACATTATCTTGGAGCATTCTGGTTAAGAAGTTATAACCTTGCATCATTAGCTGGAGTCTCAACATGATTTAACATTCAACCATAAAGACTTTTGACACAACTCAACCTCAACTGCGTACATTAGACTGCAAAAACAAAAGTCGGATAGCACTCATTCCCCAGAAAGAAACTTTACATGGAAGTAACATTAATGATTGGAAACTCAGACTTGAACTTCCAACTAATTGTGGAAAGCATCATCAATCCTGAGTATAGGTTACATAAGCATAATCAAGCTCAGCTCATTAATAGAAACTGACAACCAATGTGACATCAGATGGAATGAATATTTTCATCCAATTCAATTAAATTAGTGGTACTATATGAATGATTTACCAAGTTTAGTTTAAGAAATCTCTTAAAAGACACTATGAATAGAAGACAAAAATATTCATTCATCTGAATAGCCAAACAAAGTCTATTATGAAGGATACAGCACAGGACACTTACTTGTAGTTTGAGATCTTGTTACAGAGCTACTGTTCAAATTTTGAGGGATAGTAGTTACAATAGTTATGGTGTAGCTGGTTCCGGATTCTAAGTTGTCAATACTGGATTTGTTAATTTCCTCAGATTTGGTGGTGTTACTATTAGTTGTTTGCGTTTTGTGGTAAGTAACAGTAAAGTTGTAGGTTCCGATATCCATATTCTCAGGCCGTCCCCACTCAAAGTCAATGGTGGAAGTAGTAAAGCTAGTCACGTTTATGGGTCCAGGTGGTGTGGGAACTGTGGAAAAAATAAAGTTATATCAGGGAATCTTTTGCCTGAGAAAATTTGAAAGAAATGTAGCTTTAGAAATTACAATGACTCAGTCTTGGTCTTGCACTAAGCATGATTATTAAATGAGCAGAATTGATTGATATTGCATTATAGGACATGTGGCAATGTCAGATCTCATGATCACAAATCCCCAAAGGAACTTTCATTTTAACATCTTTAAAATAATAAGATTCACTGCCAACTACAATAGAAACTGGACTCGGTAACAAACCTGGTGTATAGAATTTGCTCAGTCAAGGGGAGCTGCTCTAGATATGCATCCTTCCTGCAATGTGTCTTGAGCCAATGACATATTTTGAAAACATTTAGAATCACAGAGTCAGAGATGTACAGCACGGAAACAGACCCTTTGGTCCAACTCATCCATGCCAACTAGATATCCGAACCTAATCTAGTCCCATTTGCCAGCACTTGGCTCATATCCCTCTAAACCCCTCCTATTCATATACCCAACCAGATGCCTTTTAAATGCTACATTTGCACCAGCCTCCAGCACTTCCTCTGGCAGCTCATTTCATACACACACCATCCTCTGCATGAAAATCTTGCCCCTTAGGCCCCTTTTAAATTTTGCCCCTCTCACCCTAAACCTATGCCCTCAAGTTCTCGACTCCCCCAATCCAGGGAAAAGACTTTGTCTATTTATCCAGTCCATTCCCCTCATTATTTTATAAACCTTGATAAGGTCACCCTTCAGCCTCCAACACTGCAGAGAAACAGCTCTAGCCTAATCAGCCTCTCCCTGCAGCTCAAATCCTCCAACCCTGGCAAGATCCTTGTAAAAGGAGAAAGTGAGCACTGCAGATGCTGGAGATCAGAGCTGAAACATGTGTTGCTGGAAAAGCGCAGCAGATCAGGCAGCATCCAAGGAGCAGGAGAATCGATGTTTTGGGCATAAGCCCTTCTTCAGGAATGAGGAAGGTGTGCCAAGCAGGCTAAGATAAAAGGTAGGGAGGAGGGACTTGGGGGAGGGGCATTGGGAATGTGATAGGTGGAAGGAGGTTAAGGTGAGGGTGATAGGCCGGAGAGGGGGTGGGGGCGGAGAGGTCGGGAACAAGATTGCAGGTTAGGGAACACAGAGAGAGGCCATGGGGGCATGAGGAGAGGGTAACAGGCTATGGGCCAACCGTAACAACCACCACCATGAATAAAAGCGGGGTTGATGTCTGTGTGGATGTCATCCATCTACTTTCATGGCTGCCTTAGGCCTGCATCGAGAAGTGGTGAACCCACCTCCAAGCCAGGCTTGTCTCCAAGGCAATGAGAACAGGACAGGCAGTCTCCTCTGAGACAGAAATTGCTGGCCCATGAAATCCAGCCTCAGTAAAGGTCAGTGGGGCATTTTTGAAGAAAAATGAAAGGCTGGTTTCTTTGATGTGTGTCGGAATTGAAAGATAAAGGAACTCCCTTGTAAAAAGGAGATGAAGGATGATGGAGAATATATATTGGACGTGATGGGGTTAAATGGCAAACTGCATAACGAAAAAAGAAGAACCTGTTATTTTGCATCAGAGATCAATGCAGAGGATGGAGGGAGGGAAGGATGGAGGGAGGGAAGGATGGAGGGAGGGAAGGATGGAGGGAGGGAAGGGAAGGGAAGGAAAGGAAAGGAAAGGAAAGGAAAGGAAAGGAAAGGAAAGGAAAGGGAGTTATACATATAAAATATGGAAGGACAAGGGTTTGAGAAGGACAATGGAAAAGAGCTGGACAAACATTGAGATCTTAAAGTTGTGGCTACAGTCTAGAAAATCCTTAAAATGAAATGATTTTAAGCGAGTCACAGGTACCTACAGCAATCAATCTTAAAACCATAATTAGGTTCTTTTGGATATTTCTCACTAAGAAAAACTAGTGTACAAGTTGAAACATTGTACGATATATAGATGTGAGCATAAGAGGTATAGTTAGTAAGTTTGCAGATGACACCAAAATTGGAGGTGTTGTGGACAGCGAAGAGGGTTACCTCAGATTACAACAGGATCTGAACCAGATGGGGCAATGGGCTGAGGAGTGGCAAATGGAGTTTAATTCAGATAAATGCGAGGTGCTGCATTTTGGGAAAGCAAATCTTAGCAGGACTTATACACTTAATGGTAAGGTCCTAGGGAGTGTTGCTGAACAAAGAGACCTTGGAGTGCAGGTACATAGCTCCTTGAAAGTGGAGTCGCACGTAGATAGGATAGTGAAGAATGCATTTGCTATGCTTTCCTTTATTGGTCAGACTACTGAGTACAGGAGTTGGGAGCTGGAAATGTGTTGCTGGAAAAGTGCAGCAGGTCAGGCAGCATCCAGGGAACAGGAGAATCGATGTTTCGGGCA
>NC_057725.1:52640183-52687365 GCF_004010195.1 Chiloscyllium plagiosum | reverse complement strand
CTGGTACAATTGCAACATTTAAGAGGCATTTGGATGGGTATATGAATAGGAAGGGTTTGGAGGGATATGGGCCGGGTGCTGGCAGGTGGGACTAGATTGGGCTGGGATATCTGGTCGGCATGGACGGGTTGGACCGAAGGGTCTGTTTCCATGCTGTACATCTCTATGCCTCTATATGTGTCACACTGTACATTTCTAAAATAATTTGGAAAATAGAATGTCATTCAATTAAAAATAAACACAGTTCACAATGTCTATGGAATACGGCATTAAAAAATCCACTCACCTACTGGGCGGTGCTCTCAGAGTGATCAGATTCTATCCAATAGCAGAAGTTGATTGATGCAGGTAGCAGCTAAAGTCCCAGGTCCACCGGCATCGAGCAACTTCTGCCACAGTATGTCAGTGAGCATTCAGAACTTCATTTCTATCCCATGAATGAATAAATTTTTTAAAGAATTACTGGCAGATGAAAACTGTCCACTGCTGGAGCCAGGCTGGCTCTCAATCTCCAAAGACCAAGAGACTGAGGGCTAAACCCTAGCATACTTTGGTGTTCAGATGGCAAGACTAAGAGTTATCACCTGCTTGTGTTAGTCGACTGGAGATACCCAGGAATGAAATGTCACACTGGCACCTCATTATCTTGACTGTGGTGTGGAGTCAGTGTACTTTCCAAGTTACTGGCTACAGATGGCAAATAGGATGTTAAGACTCGCACGTGCTTCAAATGACACCTCACATCCACCAATCTCTTCTACTGCTCAGTGTGCCACAGACCCATCATCACCGAACAGCTCTTATCCAGTATCAGATTCTCACGTCATCCAGTCCCATGTTTCTGATCCTCCTCACGCACTTTCTAATTATTCCAATTTCACATTTAACTTACACTGTCCCCACACACCTCCCATCATACAGAATACAGAAGTGTAACAGCAGCACTGATATCATGCCTTTTATTTTTGTAGGACAAGGTCATATGTAATAGTTGGGTGAAACAGAGAAATTATCAGTGGGCACAGGGGGCTGGCACAACTCCAACCTAAGTCTCCTTGAGATGATGCTTAGAATCATGCGCCTGCACTCTGATGTGAAGTGAAAGCTCCAGTGGGTGTGACCTGCTCTCCGACATCACCCAAACCCTCCTCTTCTGGTTTCACAGACCTGGCACGAAGGGATTGGATAAGACTGAGAAACTCTTCCTTACTTGTATAAAGAGATGTGTAGTTGGATAAAGACATTATGGGAAAGCTGAAGGCACTTGCCGGTATTTGTATTTGTTTGTAGAACAGTGGCCAAGGGGATGGTGTGATGGGGCATCTCGGATCGATACAATGGTTGGTCCATGTTGGTTTGTGGAAATAAAGCTCAGAACAGTAAACTGGTAAAACTGGCAAATGAGATATTCTCATCCGATTCACCTTGTAGTCTTCCAAGTATGTTCACCAGCCCTCCTTCCCTGCCCTCACATCCAGATATTCAACTTTCTCATAGCCTGCTTTGTTAAAAGCAAGTCTGGGATGCTTTCTTCTCCAACTATTGCTCCTCTCCCCTCCATGTAGAATTTGCCCTCTTTGCATTTCCTGGATGAGTTCCTGATTGTGACACAGATTAAGAGGTGCTATAATCACAGCAGTCAGGCTCCAGACATGTATTCCTCTTTAGACACTGTCCTGGACTGTTAAGCACCAGCTCTCGAAAGCAATGTGCATACAGTATCCACAAACCCAACCTAAGCAAAAATAATTCTAAAAAAATCCCTGCCTTCTATTTTGCTTTGCCTGTCTGGGACTTTAAATATCAATACAGAAAGGCTCATCTTGCAGTTCAGCACTTATTCTTTGTGGAGCCATTGTCTGGCCCTGCCTGGTCCAAATGAGGTAAATCTGGTACCACAGCAGCTACAGGGAAATGTCAGAATACTGATCCTTCCTCAGGCATGCCTGGATCATTGTGGAAGTAGCTGACTGTGCAACGCACTCCACCATATGGGCACTTACTTTCTATAATGCCACTAAAGGTGGCACTATTGAGGTGGAAACTGTGCTTCTAATGTACAAGCTCAGATGAGAAAGAAAGACTAACCAAAGTTTGAAATCATCAAGACCAGTGTAAAATAATAATCCTGCATCAGATTCACTGAGCTTAAAAAAGAGTTTAAATAGTGGGAAAAGGAAGAGGAGATAATATGGTCAACTATGGGGAAGCCATGATTACAGCAATGAACGTAGTTTGGTGAAGAAGTCATCCAAACTGTACCTGGTCTCCAAAGTATGGAGGGACTATGCATCATGTGTACGAAATATGGTTTCACATCACAACTGTTTAGGGGCTTAAGTAATAGAGTAACAAACAGTGAATGGAAAGATATTGTATCAGTCCCACTTGCACAATAAAGGACCAATGTTAGGACAGTTGGAGGAAGCAGCAGCTAAACATTTAACAAGATTATAGAGGATGGTATCCAGGAGGGAGTCTTCATCACGTTGGAAGATGAAATATCCTTCACATCTTTTAAAAGGTAAGGAAATCTGAGACACCTTCTGATCCCACAGTCATACGTATTTGTGATTGAAGAGAATATAGTTAAAGTAGTCATTCTGAATGAAGGACTGCTCAGCCAAATGGGAGGGAACTTGTTGGATTATTGTTTAAGAAAGCAGAGGTTCTGTTTAATGTCCAAGAGGTGACTATTAAGGCTGGACAATCTAATTTTGTTAATGTAGCAGAGAAATTTTAAAAAGTTGCACAAGACTGTATATGGTGATAAATAAAATAGTTAAGATGTGAGGAAACAAAGTCAGAACAATCCAGTTCCTTATCAATTTGGATAGAAAACATTATTATTAAAGGACAATCAAATATGCTTTATCCTTACTTGTGGCTTCTTTTACAGAATCTGAAGTTATGCGATGGGGCCCAGTTATTGTTGCCAAGTTTACACAATACAATCTTCCAGGGCGTAGGTTGTTGAACACTATACTATTTGTTGATGATGACACTGTGGTGGTATTTCTGAATTCTGCTGGATTTGCACAATCTTCAATGTCAACAATGAAGCTGTCAACACCTCCGGGTGGACGGATCCAGGAAATGGTCAGTGAATCAGTCGTGTCCTCATGGCTCAGAGTGATATTTCCTACTGGTATTTTCAGAGGTTCTGTTGGGAAATAAAGCAGCATTAGAGTCTCACAGTGAGAGATGTATGATAATGTCATGGACAATTTGGCTTCATCTCACCAAAAGCACTTCGAGGTTCTGCATATAGAAAAGAACTGTCTTACATCAATTCATCCCCTGATATATTGGGTCTCATTTGATATTTCCTACCTTTAACTTCTTGGCTGCTTTCTATCAGAAAATTCAACTGCTCATACCTTGGAGATCCAAGTAAGGTCCCACTATCATGCCAGGAGGAGAACAGAAAAAAAAAGATTTGGGGATTTTCAACCTTTATGTGCATTGTACATCCCAAGTTTATTTTTAAAAATCACACAACACCAGGTTATAGTCCAATAGGCTTATTTGGAAGCACTAGCTTTCAGAGCACTGCTCCTTCATCAGGTGGTTGTGGAGTATAAGATTGTAAAGCACAGAATTTATAGCAAAAAGTTTACAGTGTGATGTAACTGAAATTATATACTGAAAAAAACCTGGATTGTTTGTTAAGTCTCTCATCTTTGGAATGACTATGTTGGTTTCAATTCTTATGTAAATTGCAAACTTTTTAAAAAAAGTTACATTCTCAGGTGAACTTTAACAATTGGTGTCATGTCGGCTCAGATAATGCATAGAAGGTGTGAGCTGCCCTGTATGATTTACAAATCCGTTTTTTAGATTAGCATCAGTCTGACCATTGTGGCATAGACAGTCACCTGTACCTTTATTGTATGCTCTTTATTCTCTAGTAACAAGAGTATTAAACTTTTTACTTCATTTTACATTTTAAACTCTTAAACCAAATATATTTAATAAAGAGAAAAAAATGAAACAGACAGAGCATTGTTCCATATTGACAGCAGAAATCCTTCCAACGACTGGAGCTGTAAACCAAAAACAGAATTGTAACCATGTACTTTGTCACCCTTTTTAAGTCACTTTTAATTTTTAATCTGACAAATTTCTCAACACTACAGAAGTCAATATTAATCCAACCATCCGTATCTCAGAAATGATCAAATATACTCTCAGAACCAAATAAACAATGCTCTTTGATATTTCCGAAGCATGCTCTTGGGACTTCTCAGAGTTTAATTAACTAACCACCTGTATATAATTTGGAGGAATAAGGGTGAATTATTTCTTTCTGAGCCTACTACAGACAAGGCTTTAATCCTGTATTGTGACAAATTTGGTCTCACAGTTTATGAAGACAAAATTTAAAAGAGAATTATCACTAAACCAAAATTTTGTCAAAAACATATTTTTTGTCCTTTCTTAACATTGCTTATAGCCACATGTAGGACAAGACCACAAGTCAATTATTACTCAATTTGAAATTTATTCACAAAATGAGATTTTATAAATGTATCGCTCCAAAGTCTACAACTGGCCACCAGCAGCTGAAACCTCAGATATATCCCAGGATATGCATACCAAGACCCTGGTGGAGTTCAGACATCTCAACATAGGTGGGAATTACTTGTCTAGTTTAAACTGCAGCTGAACAAGTTTCCTGCTGCATTGGACTCTCTGGGAATATCTCAGACCTTGAACTCAGGGTTCTGGACTTGAGTCAGATAAAAACAACTTTAAAAAATGTTGGATGGTTTTAAAACAAAAACATAGTCTAACAGCTGACTAACTCCACAACTGACGTTCTCTATCACTTCCCCTAACAATCAACTAAACCTGACTATCTTCCACTCGACTACTCCAAGGCCAAACATTTAACTCCTGATCAGCCCACTAACCCTAAAGATATGCAGGTTAGGTGGATTGACCATGCTAAATTGCCCCAGCGTGTCCAGGGATATGCAGGTTGGGTGGATTAGCCATGGGAAAGGCAGGGGCTGGGTTGGGTGGGATGCTCTTCAGAGGGTTAGTGCAGACTTGATGGGCCAAATAGACTCTTTCTGCACTGTAGAGATTCTATGGTTCAACAATTCTAACCCACCTTGCCTCACCTGAGTAGACTACTTCCCACTCATCCCCAATCACCCTCCAGACCCAAAGACTCACTCACTCAGTAAAACAATGGAACATTTAAAATCTTATTAAAAACAGAAGCTTGTGCCCTAAAAGAAGGGACTGGTCCTTCCCTTCCCCCAACTTTGCTGGCTGGATTCAGGTGAGAGCTATGTATTCCTCCATCAGCCAAGACCACAAGATCCTGGAAGAAATGGAAGGTAGAATCAGGTCAGGAAAACCTTTAAAAGCAGGGAGTGTGCCCAACGTCGCTGCTGACTGGAAGACCAAGGTTAGTTTTGATAGACTGCTAATCAACCTGCTTTGACAATTTATGATAGAGCTCTGCACAGGTGGGACATGAACCCAGGCCTTCTGGCCCAGAGGTAGGGTCACTACTACTAGACCTCGCAGCAAAGTTTAAATACAGTCTAATTCCTTCTTGCCCATCTCAATAATACAACGTTCCAGTACCCTCCAATGAGCTAGTATCCCCATTTTCCTTAACAGTCTATCATTCTGTGAGATTGCCTTATTAGGGTCAGTTATGTCTGGTGGTCACATGCACAATAAGATGCTATATTACAGCTCAAGCAGTGATAACTGAGATTTAGAGCTTTACCATATGTGGAACACATGAGGTGCGGTCTAATATGCAATTTCAGTTTTCCAACATGCTCAGTTTATTCAAAATGATTTTTTTCACCATTCTGAGGGAAAGAATTTCAATTATAATCATATTTCACAAAAAAGGTTTACAGTAATCATTAATGTCCGTGGCTCAATGTACATTGGAGTCATTTGTTCTCTTCATTTCAGGTCTCTCCAGATGACAACAGACTTCCAACTTAAAAGTGCTGACTGACATTTGTAGTACACAAAGTGAAACAAGTAATTATCACAACCAGTTATCCTTCTTCCCTTTTGGGCACTTGGTAATGTGCAAGACAATCATTTCCCTAAGTGCCTAACCGGATTCAAACTCTTAGCATTCTGCGATATCATCATCTGCAGCTCCCACGTATTGCACCCCTTTCTAATCTCAAAGGTCTATGACAACGTGCAAAGACAAGGACTTGTGATTGAAAACTGCAGTGATCCAGTTCCACAGCAATGCCAATTATGTGACAAGGAATATTATCTGGACCGTAGATCAAACTCTTCACTATTTCTGAACTTTGTATTTCTCTCCATACATTACACTGCAGTTAAGTGCTTCACATGAGGACACACCAATATTGAATAGTTGTGGAGGCCAACTCACACCCTTTCTCTTAAAACCATCAGTAAAGACCAAATCCAGCCCTTGTTTGAATGCCAGTAATTCATACAGGGACATGGCTCTAAATGCAACTTCACGGTCTGATTACCATTAGTGTTCCCATTTAGACAACATTGACAGTGTAAGTGTTGACTATCTATCTTTACCTGCTATTCACACAGTTTCCAGCAGAGGCCACTGCAAAGCAGTTAAAAGCAAAATTGGTTTCCGGTTACTCTTTCCCACTGCATTGTGATTGAAACACTTCCATTCAGTGTCCTGACTGAAACCACCTAATTTATCCCACATTCAGCATTGACCCTGGGATCCTGTTGGCATGTGGCTTAAGAGCAAGACCATTACCATGAATGTGACCAGAGAATGAACGCAGGTTTAAAAAAAATCAGTCATTTCATGCAGCTAATTTATTTCCCACACTCCCGAGCTTTTACCTGTATAATTGGCTAGGACAACTGGGTCTGCTTCAGTGCCATCCTTTGCCAGAGTGATAATGGAAAATGTGTAGTTGGTTCCAGGTGTCAGTCCCATCACAGTACCATTTTCACTTCTTACAGTTTTACTTCCATTACCAAGCATGGGTGGTGGGTTTCCATCTGTCAGTATCCTGTACCGATATTCAGCTTTATACTGCTCAGGTCTTGTCCAACTCAGGATTATGCTGGTTGTCTCAATCTGTACTATTTGTGGGTCATTTACAGGATTTGGTTCTGTTGAGGGAATAATTTAAACAAATACGTTTAACAAGAGTGGAGCCAATTCGCATCCAATGATCTTTCAACATTCTGTGTTGCTTTACAGGGATACCAGAATCCCAATAAGTGGCTCTCTCAGACAGAATAATTACTACAAAATAGAACCTCCATTTTGTTCACTGCAACCTTCAGATAACCGAGAGGTAAAGCTGTTGGGGGGAAATCACAGATCTATCCCAGTGCCGTCAGTCTGAACACAATGTGTTAGTGTCCTGGACTTCTGCCCCCATCAATGATCGCTGCCAACCAAAAATCAATTTATATAAATAAAAAGGAATCATGACGACAAATTAGCAAGTCCATCTGTTAGAAACTACAGCAAGACCAAACATTCCTTGAAACGTATTATTTCCAATATGACAAAGTTACACCAGAATCATGAAACAATTATTTGTGGTTTGGACAAATCCACTTACAATGGACACCTCCCAATTTAATCCACAAAACAAGAAAACCAAACTGACAGAGCTAGTAGAAGTAGATTTGAAAAGTGGATTTTGCTGTTATGGTTGGCATTTATTGCTCATTCCTAGTTGCTATTGCTGGTCAGTTGCCTCCTTGCAATTTGATACGAGTGAGTGACCTATAAAGCTAGTTTAAAGGGGTCACTTACAGGTATGATCAAAGAAGACTGGAAGATTTTATTCCAGTTAGGTCTTCAAATAATCAGTAGCTTCATGGTTACATTATAATCACATCAATGGTGCTTGTACATACTCCATGGTCATTTTAACCTGAGGTGAGACTCTATCATGGATCTTCTGACCCAGAGCTGAGGACACTACCAGTACATCATAAGACTCGCCTTGTTCTGTTCTGTGCTTTGACAGATCATCTCATGTCCATGCCACTAACAGCCCATTAATTAAAAGGTATATGTGGATGTGGATGTCTGCCTGCTTGTTCTATATAGTGTCTTTGCATGGAATCTTGTAAATTATGTTACTATTGCACATAATGGGTATAGGGTCTTTTGTTCTGGCGAGTTGTCTGAACATGGCTGTCAGATCTATGAACACAACTACCTACTAAACACCATGACCGGCTGTCCCTAAGAGCCACCGATGACAAGGACCACAAATTTGACATCAGGGAATCACAACCATGGCAACCATTTACAAATCTTTATGTAAACGTTGAATTAAAAGCATGTGGCCTTTTGACTCCACCCCCAATCCCTCCTTTTGAAAATTCTGATATATTCTGGAAAGGTCAGTAGTTTGCCAGACGATCTCAATGTTTTTGTCAAAGCATGCCCATACGTGTCATGCCCCCATGGATAATTGAAAACCCAACCAATTATCACATGCCTTGTTACACTTACTGGTGAAGTGAGTTGTTGACACAAAGTCACTTTTGAATTGTCCAGGTCCAACTGTGGCCACAGAGATGGTATAATTAGTTCCCGAAGTAAGGTTTGTAATGTTAGTGGACGTTGTGTTTTCCTTGATAGAATCAGTGACAGAACCGTTGTTGTAGGTGACATTGAAGGCAAAGCTTCCATCATCCATGTCTTCAGGTAATCCCCAGTTTAATGAGATGAAAGTCGTACCAAAGTTGGTCACATTTAAAGTCCCTGGAACACTGGGAACTGAATGGGGACAAGTATAAAAGCATTATTCCAATGAACCAATGTATACTGATTTCTAAAGGGATTTGAGATACTCCTCAGCTTAATGTTCCTCAACACAGAAGTAGTTCTATTAATTTGAATAATCACTCGGTGTGATCAATACTTAGGACTGGTATTAGAGGACCAAACCATCACCAAATTTGGTAATAAATGGAGAGTGTAGTCTTATAGTAATAGGACATGAGTATGGTGGGTTATAGGGGAGGGGGAATGCAATGCTAGGAGATGTGAGAGACATTAATTGAGCCTTCAGTTGAGGGCCTGCATGGCTAATACCATCACCCTTGGTATACAAGTTAAAGTCCTTTCTAGATCTGGGGAGATAGGCTTCTTCTTCTGATTTAAATTCATGTGAAATTAGGTTTATCAATCTTAAATCACCCACTATCTCCAATGTAATGCAAAACAAAACCTGTTCAATAAGTAATCAACACCTTATGATTCAACCATTGCAATTGATTAATTTGTCAAACTGCAGTTTGGGGCAGGGTTGATCTGCAAATGATCATCAAATTCAGGATAATAGAACTGTAAAATTATCAAAATAGGCATTGAAAAGCTTCACTGCCAACTAGTCAATGCTGGTGATACCATGATATTGATTATTTTGTGTTTCCCTAATTATAATAAACTAAAACTTCAAAATGGAGAAAGTCAGGACTGCAGATGCTGGAGATTAGAGTCAAGAGTGTAGCGCTGGAAAAGCACAGCAGGTTAGGCAGCATCTGAGGAGGAGGAGGAGGAGAGTCGACATTTTGGGAAATAGCCCTTCTTTAGGCTTATGCTCGAAGTGTCGATTCTCCTGCTTCTCGGATGCTGCCTGTCCTGCTGGGCTTTTCCAGCACCACACTCTCGACACTAAAACTTCAAAACGTTTTCTTTGGCTGTGAATTCTAGGGCAGGCAAGCTTGCCTCGCTTTTTGGTTGACATCCCAATTGTTTTGTACCCGAGCCATAGAAACAATCAGCAGTAGTTAGATGTTATAGATATGCTTACAGCAGTGAATCAGATTCAATGGTGGGGATGCTTAATAAACTGTTAATTTTTAAAAATAATATAAATTTAAGCCTTCCCACACTCCATTTGCATGCAGCTAATCGAAATGGATTTTCTTGCATTGCACATACCTGTTGCAACTTGCACATAGTCAGAGGTTTCATTGAAAGGCCCACTGTTAGTTATCACAGTGACATTGTACTCTCGTCCAGGACGAAGATTGGTGAATGTTAGTGGCAATGTGGTATCCGTGCTTCTGACTTGTAGTGACAAATCTTTTATATCTTGAACAAATACAAAAAAGTTCTCCACGTTGCCAGGAGGAGCAGCCCAGGAGATGATCAATGTGTTTATCATGCCGCTATTATTGACTGTGATGTTTTCGGTTGGTATACGGACAGGTCCTGCAAGGTTGAAAGAAGTTTGAATTTTCTAAGATTATTCAGATGCAAGGAAAAGTGTTGAAAGTTTGGTTAGGAGAAGTCAATCCCAGAGCAGTAGAATAGGATCAGAAACATCCCTTAAGGTTGTGTGTCAGTCAGATACATCATGGTTGATATGTATTTCCAACTCTACTTGGATTATTTGCTTTTGCTCCATAACCTTTTTGTTGGGTGAGTATATCTATCACTAACATTCCACTTTCCTTTGAAGGAGAACATTGCAGATTTGTTTAAAGATTAGATTCCCTACACTGTGGGAATGGCCCTTTGGCCCAACAGGTCCACACCGACCCTCTGAAGAGTAACACACCCATTTCCCACTGACTAATGCACCTAACACTATGGGCAATTTAGCACAGCCAATCCACTTGATCTGCACATCTTTGGACTGTGGCAGGAAGCCGGAACATCCGGAGGAAACCCACGCAGACACAGGGAGTATGTGCAAACTCCATACAGACAGTCGTTCAAGGCTGGGATTGAACCCGGGTCCCTGGCCCTGTGAGGCTGCAGTGCTAACCACTGAGCCACCATGCCGCCCCCTCATTCAAGGGGATGCTTTCCGAGTTCCTCCCTAACTTTGGTTCATGTTATTTTTCCCTGTATTTCCTGTCCTTGGGTGGAAAGCTCTTTTTTTCCCCAAGTAGGCTACTCTTACCTTCTACCTTGATTTACCTTTTGAGAAAAAAGCCCTTGGATTTTACTCAAATTCCCTCAACAGAAAATTGACACTTTTTAGCACTAGATGTTTGATGCTGAGATTTAGTCGGGGTGTTAGGGTAATGCACTAGGAACTTCTTTATCAACTATTTTATGAATCAATACTTGGGCAGAAGGTGGGAGAGGGAGGGGAGAGAAGAGTAAATTTAGCTGGGGGCGGGGGAGAAGATTCAGCTATAGTTCATGACTGTAGCATACAGAGGTGGGAAACCTCTGCATTGAACATTGAAAACATACCTTACCATGATATGTGGAGCTGGTGGAAACTGGAGCCATCCACAGTGACCACACCTGCAGTGAGTTTTGGCTGCATGAGTGACTTTGGCTCAGAGCTCATGAGTTGAGTCTGAGCTGTGGACACTGAGACACACGAGAGGACACCATTTCAGGAGTGTGATGAGATGATGGCTTGAAGGGATTTGTATTATTCTGGTTTTATTCATTTTATGAAGAAAGGATGAGACAGAGGTGTCGAGCAGTCTGCTCAAAGCCAATAGAATAAACAGCTTGTGAGGCCTTGGGGCTTTTTAAAAATTGGAACAATAGAAGAAACCTGAATGGGTGGGGTCAAGCTCCCAAAGAACCAGGACTTTTACGGCTTTAGTTTCTGTAGTTGTTGGGGTATTGAAACTGGGTATGGAAGTTCTTATTCCTCTCTCTGTTACAGCTAAAAGCCAGGGTTCCCTTCCTGCTGCTAGAATTGCATGTGAGTCAATGTATTTTACTGAATTTGCCTTTGCCAAGGCTGTGTATATGGGATGTTACGATATTGGAACAGTTAATTAGTAGCAGTTAATATATCTATTATTTTGTTAAGCATTTTGTCAGATACATTAGGGACATTTAAGCGATCCTTGGATATGCACATGGAAGACAATATAACAAAGGGTATATAGGTTAGTCTGATCACGGAGTAGCATAAAAGGTCAGCACAACATCGAGGGCTGAATGGCCTGTATGTGCTCTACTATTCTATTTTCTATATTTCGATAGAGTTACAGTTAAGCCAATTCTTTTTATTTTATTTTGTCTATTTTTACACTACGGTTAAATACAAAGTGTGTATTGCGTGAAATTGAATAATTTGACAAATCAAATTGCATTTGGAACACAACACTTTACACTTACCTTTAAAATAAAAAATGTTTGAGTCCAGACTACCTTAATACATCTTGAGGGGGGTTTGGTCTGGTCCATAACAGGAAGCAGTCAGACCTCTTTTAATAATTATTCCAAATTTGGAACAGGAATAGTAGGTGTGACAATGTGTGAGGTGGATATGGGGATTCAGAATTCAGCTTTGGAGGAGCCTTATCCAATAGGTGCAAGGTTCTTGCTCCCACCGTGAACGAGGGCATATTCTGAAGGGAGGAGGAACAAACTGACCAAAGCACCATGGTTCACAGTACATCCAAATTGGAGGAGGAAAGAGAAGTGTAATAGCAGATTGCACAGTTCAGGCAGTGGATATTGTTCTTTGCAACAACGACAAAGTATTCTGAAGGCTGTGCTATCGACCTGATGCCAAGGCTCAGGACATCTTTTCTGGGCTGGAGAACAACTTGGAGTGGGAAGGAAAGGGTGCTGTTGGTGTGGTACACAGAAGTCCCATAGGACTAGGGAAAAGAGCTATTCCAAGCAGCTCAAAGCTAAATTAAACAGCAGAACCACAAAGGTCATAATCCTTGGATTACTACCTGAACCACATGCAAATTAGCGGACGATAAATAAGACTAGAGCAGCATTGTGTAGCTCAAAGATTAGCGTGGGCGGAATGTGTTCCAATTCATAGGGCACTGGGATCAGTACTGGGTAGAAAGAGAGCTGGTCTGTGAGATGAGCTTCATTTGAACTATGTGAGTACAGTGTCGTAGCAAATCATAACTGGAGTGCAGTTGGGGCTTTATACTAATTAGTGGATGGGACAATTCAATTGAAGGGATGTTTAAAAACGTCAAAAAGAAATAAATGGGAAGAACTCCAGGGTAACAGATGTGCTGAAAGCTAATCAAAATGTGACAAGAAGGAGTAAAACACATATGCAGAAGAATGCAACAGAAATTAGAACCGGGGGACTAAACATGTTTAAGAAAACATCAAAATTTAAAGCTCTTTATCTGAATATATACAGCATTTGTAACAAAATAGTTGAGTTGATGGCAAAATTCAAGATAGATGCATATGACTTGATTGCTATTAAGCATGGTGACCAAGACTCGGAACTAGCAGCAGGCCAGCGTCATTGAGTCATACATACATTGAGACATACAGCTTGGAAACAGACCCTTCAGTCCAATTTATCCATGCCACCCAGATATCCCAACCCAATCTAGACCCACCTGCTAGCACCTGGCCCATATCCCTCTAAACCCTTCCTATTCATATACCCATCCAAATGCCTTTTAAATGTTGCAATTGTACCAGCCTCCACCACTTCCTCTAGTAGCCCACTTCATACACGTACCACCCTCTGCATGAAAAAGGTGCCTGTTAGGTCTCTTTTATATCTTTTCCCTCTCACCCTAAACCTATGCCCTCTAGTTCTGGTCTCCCCCACACAGGGAAAAGACCTTGTCTACTTATCCTATTCATGCCCCTCATGATTTTATAAATTTCTATAAGATCACCCCTCAGTCTCCAACACTCCAGGGAAAACAGCCCTCGTCTATTCAACCCCTCCCTATAGCTCAAATCCTCTAACCCTGGCAACATTCTTGTAAATCATTTCTGAACCCATTCAAGTTTCACAATATCCTTCCAATAGGAAGGAGACCTGAACAGCACACAATATTCCAAAAGTGGCCTAACCAATGTCCTGTATAACCGCAACATGACTTCTCAAATCCTGAACTCACTACTCTGACCAATTAACTAAAGCATACCAAATGCCTTCTTCACTATCCTATCTACCTGCAACTCCACTTTCAAGGAGCTATGAACCTGCACTCCAAGGTCGCTTTGTTCAGCAACACTCCCTAGGACCTTACCATTAAGTGTATATATCCTGCTAAGATTTCCTTTCCCAAAATGCAGCACCTCGCATTTATCTCAATTAAATTCTATCTGCCACTCCTCAGCTCATTGGCCCATCTGATCAAGATCCAATACAATGGGATAACCTTCTTCGCTGTCCACTACACCTCCAATTTTATGTCATCTGCAAACTTAATAACTATACCTCTTTAGCTCACATCCAAATCACTTATATAAATGACAAAAAGTAACAGACCCAACACCAAACCTTGTGGCACTCCACTGGTCACAGGCCTCCAGTCTGCAAAATAACCCTCCACCACCACCCTCTGTATTCTACCTTCGAGCCAGTTCTGTACCAAATGGCTAGTTCTCCATGTCTTCCATGAGATCTAACCTTACTAACCAGTCTCTCTTGGGGAACCTTGTCGAAAGCCTTACTGAAGCCATATAGATTATGTACAGTGCTCTGCTCTCATCAAGCCTCTTTGTTACTCTTCAAAAAACTCAATCAAGTTTGTGAGCCATGATTTCTCACGCACAAAGCCATATTGTTTCTGCCTCATCAGTCCTTCCCCTTCTAAATCCATATACATCCTGTCCCTCAGGATTCCCTCTAACAACTTGCCCACCACTGACATACTGCTCACTGGTCTATAGTTCCCTGGTTTGTTCTTACCATTTCCCTTAAACAGTGGCAGCACATTTGCCAACCTCCAGTCTTCCGGCACCTCACCTGTAACTATCAATGATACAAATACCTCAGCAAGAGGCCCAACAATCACTTCCATAGCTTTCCAGAGTTCTATGGTACACCTGATCAGATCCTGGAATTAATCCAATTTTTTGCATTTCAAGACATTCAATACTTGCTCCTCTGTAATATGGGCATTTTTCAGATATCACCATCTATTTCCCTTCATTCTATACCTTACATGTCCTTTTCCACAGTAAGCACTGATGCAAAATATTCGCTTAGTATCTCCCGCATCTTCACACAAATGCTGTCTTGCTGATCTTTGAGGGGCCCTATTCTTTCCCTAGTTACCTTTTTGTCCTTAATGTATTTTTAAAACTCCTTTGGATTCTCTTTAATTCTTTTGCCAAACTATCTCATGTCCCCCTTTTGCCCTCCTGACTTCCCTCTTAAGTATCCTCGTTCTGCCTTTATACTCTAAGGAAATCACACGATCTATCTTGTCTATATTTGACATATACTTCCTTCTTTATATTAACCAAACCCTCAATTTAGAACATAGAACAGTACAGCACAGAACAGGCCCTTCAGCCCACGATGTTGTGCTGACCACTGATCCTCATGTATGCACCCTCAAATTTCTGTGACCATATGCATGTCCAGGAGTCTCTTAAATGTCCCCAATGACCCTGTCTCCACAACTGCTGCTGGCGACGCATTCCATGTTCTCACAACTCTCTGTGTAAAGAACCCGCCTCCGACATCCCCTCTATACTTTCCTCCAACCAGCTTAAAACTATGACCCCTCATGTTAGTCATTTCTGCCCTGGAAAATAGTCTCTGGCTATCGACTCTATCTATGCCTCTCATTATCTTGTATACCTCAATTAGGTCCCCTCTTCTCGCCCTTTTCTCCAATGAAAAAAGTCTGAGCTCAGTCAACCTCTCCTCATAAGATAAGCCCTCCAGTCCAGGCAGCATCCTGGTAAACCTCCTCTGAATCTTCTCCAAAGCATCCACATCTTTCTTATAATAGGGCGACCAGAACTGGACGCAGTATTTCAAGTGCGGTCTAACCGAAGTTTTATAGAGCTGTAACAAGATCTCACGACTCTTAAACTCAATCCCCCTGTTAATGAAAGCCAAAACACCATATGCTTTCTTAATAACCCTGTCCACTTGGGTGGCCATTTTAAGGGATTTATGTACCTGCACACCAAGATCCCTCTGTTCCTCCACACTGCCAAGAATCCTATCCTTAATCCTGTACTCAGCTTTCAAATTCGACCTTCCAAAATGCATCACCTCACATTTATGCAGGTTGAACTCCATCTGCCACCTCTCAGCCCATCTCTGCATCCTGTCAATGTATCGCTGCAGCCTACAACAGCCCTCTATACTGTCAACGACACCTCAAACCTTTGTGTCCTCTGCAAACTTGCTGACCCATCCTTCAATCCCCTCATCCAAGTGATTAATAAAAATTACAAACAATAGAGGCCCAAGGACAGAGCCCTGTGGAACACCACTCACCACAGACTTCCAGGCAGAATATTTTCCTTCTACTACCACTCGCTGTCTTCTGTTGGCCAGCCAATTCTGTATCCAGACAGCTATGTTCCCCTGAATCCCATTCCTCCTGACCTTCTGAATAAGCCTACCATGGGGAACTTTATCAAAATGCCTTGCTAAAGTCCATATACACCACATCCACAGATCGATCCTCATCAACTTTTCTAATCACATCCTTAAAGAACTCGATAAGGTTTGTGAGGCATGACCATAAACCATAATCAAGCCATGCTCTTCCAGATGGGCATAAATCCTCTCTCTCAGAATCCTTTCTAACACCTTGCAGAATCCAGACTTGAGACTTACTGGTCTGTAAATTCACTCACCTCTCCTTACAACAGCCGAGGACAAATCTGGTCCGGGCCTGGCGATTTGTCAATCTTAATGTTTGACAAAATTTTCAGGACATCAGCTTCCTCTATCTCTATCCATTTCAGCATGCACACCTGCTCTTCAAAGGTTTCATTCACTACAAAGTTTGTTTCTTTCATAAAGACAGAAGCAAAAAACTCATTTAGGGCTTCCCCTACCTCCTCAGACTCCACACACAAATTCCCTATGCTATCCCTGATCAGCCCTACTCTTTCTTTGACCATTCTCTTATTCCTCACATAAATGTCAAATGCCTTTGTGTTCTCCCTAATCCGTTCTGCCAAGCCTTTCTCATGCCCCCTCCTGGCTCTCCTCAGACAAATTTCTTTTGTCATCCAGCATTCTCTATCCCTACCAGCATTTCCTTTCACCCTAACAAGAATATACTGTCCCTGGACTCTCGTTATCTCATTTCTGAAGGCTTCCCATTTTCCAGTTGCCCCTTTATCTGCGAAAATCTGCCCTCAATCATCTTTTGAAAGTTCTTGCCTAATACCGTCAAAATGGGCCTTTCTCCAATTTAGAACTTCAACTTTTGATCTATCTTTTTCCATCACAATTTAAAAATTATTTGAAGTATGGTTGCTGGCCCCCCAAGTACTCCCCCACTGACACCTCAGGCATCTATCCTGCCTTATTCCCCAAGAGTAGGTCAAGTTTTGCATCTTCTCTAGTCGGTACATCCACATATTGAATCAGAAAGTTTTCTTGTGCACACTTAACAAATTCCTCTCCATCTAAACCCTTAACACTATGGCAGTCCCAGTCTATGCTTGAAAGTTTAAATCCCCTACCATAACCACCCTATTATTTTTACAGATAACTGAGATCTCCTTACAAATCTCCTTACAATTCTTTTCTTATTTCTTAGTTCCTTCCCTGGATGTATTTCGGGGAATATCCTTCCTCAGCATAGCTGTAATGCTGTCCCTTATTAAAAATGCCACTCCCCCTCCTCTCTTGCCTCCCTTTCTATCCTTCCTGTAGCATTTGTATCCTGGAACATTAAGCTGCCAGTCCTGCCCATCCCTGAGCCATGTTTCTATAATTGCTATGATATCCCAGTCCCATGTTCCTAACCATGCCCTGAGTTCATTTGCCTTCCCTGTTAGGCCCCTTCCATTGAAGTAAATGCAATTTAATTTATCAGTCCTACCTGGATTTGAGAATTTTTTTTTTTAAAAGAACCAGTTGCAGATGACTAAAAAGCTAATAAAAAGTGAGAAAACTGATTATGAAAGTAAATTAGCAAGACATTTTTTAAAAAAAGCAATGCTTCTATGGGTATATAAAAAGAGAGTAACTACAATGAAAATGGGACCACTGGAAGACTAGGAAATTGATAACAGAGAACAGGAAAATGGCAGATAATTGAGACCAATATTTTGCATCAGTTTTCACTGTGCAGGACACAATAAACATCCTAAAAATAACAGATTAGCAGTGTGATAGTGGGAGGGACAATCTTGTAACAATTTTTATCACAAGGGACACAAGTATTTGACAAATTAATGGCAACTAAAGACAGACCGGTTGCCAGAACCTGACGACCTGCATCCAAGAGTTTGAAAGGAAAAGGCTGCAGAAATATTGGAAGCATTGGGTAAAATATTCCAAAACTCACTGGATTCCAAATGGATTGCAAAACCTAAGTAGTGATTGTAACATCAACCAGTTAGACTTCATAGAATAGGAGTTCCCTGATTGGGCTACACTAACAACCACAATCAAGGAACCTTGGCTGACAGTTAAGAACAAGTGTGTCAGACGTCCTGTTCACTCAGAGCTGGCCGTGAGTGAGCTGGATCAGTGTGAAGGATTCTCCACTTGTAAATAAAGGGTGATTTGGTGAGACGATACTAGCCTTTATGGAGTATATTTCAGCTATAATGACATCTCTGTATAAAAAGGAGAGAAGATTGAAAGCAGGAAACTTTATTGCACAAGATTGAGCTCCTGGTGTTGAGGATAATATTACCACGGATTGAAGATTTGTTAACACACACGTGCCAGAATCAAGATTAAGTGGGTGACACAGTGGCTCAGCGGTTAGCACTGCTGCCTCACAGCGCCATGGACCCGGATTCAATTCCCGCCTCGGGCAACTGTCTTTGTGGAGTTTGCACATTCTCCCCGTGTCTGCGTGGGTTTCCTCCGGGTGCTCCGGTTTCCTCCCACAGTCCAAAGATGTGCAGGTTAGGTGAAGTGGCCATGCTAAATTGTCCATAGTGTTAGTCAGGGGAATGGGTCTGGGTGTGTTGCTTCTTCAGAGAGTCAGTGTGGGCTTGTTGGGCCGAAGGGCCTGTTTCCATACTGTAGGGAATCTAATCTAAAAAAAATTAATCAAGCTTCCTCAAGGATCAATCCTAGGGACTCACTTTTGTATACCGCTTTAGATACTGTTGGGGATTGGGACCGACCAGGGGAGAGCTACAACCGCCAGGTCTCTGGCACTGAGCCTGGCTCTGTGGCTCAGAAGAGAAGGAAGGAGAACAGGAGAGCGAAAGCGATAGGCGATTCAATGGTTAGAGGAAAAGACAGGAGATTCTGTGGTCATGAACAAGACTCATGGATAGTATCAGAGTGCCAGGGTCAGGATGTCTCAGGCTGTCAAGTCTAGAGGATTCTTAAGGGGGAGGGGGAGTAGTTAGAAGTTGTGGCATACGTCAGTACCAATGACATAGCTACAAAAAGGGATGAGAATCTGAAAAGTGAATAAATGGAGTTAGGTTGGAAACTGAAAGGCAGGATGAGCAGAGTCGTAATCTCAGGAATGGTACAGGTGCTACGTGCTAGTTAGGCTAGGAACAGAAAGCGAGTGAAGCTGAACACATGGCTGCAAATCTGGTGTAGGAGGGAAGGCTTCAGATATGTGGATCAGTGGGATATCTTCTGGGGAAGGTGGGTCCTGTATGAGGTGGAAGGGTTGCACCTGAACTGGAGGGGTACCAGTACCCTGAGCGGGAGGTTCGCTAGAGCTCTTCGGGAGGGTTTTAAGCTAGTTTGGCAGGGGGATGGGAACCGGAGCTATGGATCAGAAGATGGGGAAGCTGGTGAACAGGCAGATATAGCGATCAGAGAGTCTGTGAGGAAGAATAACAGTTGATAGGACAAAGTTGCAGTCAATGTGCTGGGTTGACGTATGTCTATTTTAACACAAGAAATGTCAGCAAGGAGGGTGATGACCTTAGAGCATGGATCAGTACTTGGAGCTACAATGTTGTGCCCATTACTGAGAATTGGATATGGCAGGGGCAGGAATGATTGTTAGATGTGCCGGGGTTTAGATGCTTCAAAACAAATAGGAATGGAGGTAAGAGAGGTGGGGGAGTGGCACTGCTAATCAGCGATAATATCACGGCTGCAGAGAGGCAGGTCATTGAGGACGGTTTGTCTATTGAATCATTATGAGTGGAAGTCAGAAACAGCAAAGGAGCAGTCATCTTATTGGGAGCGCAGCTGCTATCCACATCCACATCCCCCCCCCCACTCCCACCTCCACCAACCCAATAGCAACAGAGACACAGAGGACAAGATTGTGAGGCAGATTTTGGAAAGGTGCAGAAGTAACAGGCTTGTTGCCATGGGTGACTTCAACTTCCCTAATATTGATTGGAGCCTCCTTAGTGCAAATAGCTTGGATGGAGCAGATTTTGTCAGGTGTGTCCAAGGAAGGATTCTTGACTCAATATGTCAGTAGGTCGACAAGAGGGGCATTGGTGCTTGTCACAAACCAGGTCAGGTGTCAGATCTCTTGGTGAGTGATCACAACGCCCTGACCTTTACCACAGACATGGAGAGGGATAGAAGCTGGCAGTATGATAACATATTTAACTGGGGGAGGAGGAATTACAATGCTATTAGTCAGGAACCAAGGAGCATACATTGGGAGCAGATATTCTGAGGAAAATGCATGACAGAAATGTGAAGGTGGTTTAGGGAGCACTTGCTGCGAGTGCTGGATAGGTTTGTCCCATTGAGTCCAGAAAGGGATGGTAGGGTGAAGGAACCTTGGATGACAAGATGTGTGAAATATCTAGTCAAGAGGAAGAAGGAAGCTTAAAGTTGAGGGAGCAAGGATCAGACAGGGTTCTGGAGGGTTACAAAGTAGCCAGGAAGGAACTGAAGAATGGACTTCAGAGAGCTAGAAGAGGGCATGAAAAAGCCTTGGCGGGTAGGATTAAGGAAAATCCGAAGGCGTTCTACACTGATGTGAGAAACAAGAGGATGGCCAGAGTGAGGGTAGGGCTGATCAGAGATAGTGGAAGGAACCTGTGCCTGGACTTGGAGGAGGTAGGGAAAGTTCTTAAAGAATACTTTGCTTCAGTATTCATTACTGAGAGGGACCGCGTTGTTTGTGAGGACAGCATGTCAGATACATTTGGGACATTTAAGTGACTCTTGAATAGGTACATGGATGATAACAAAATGCATGGTATGTAGGTTGGTTTGATCTTGGAGTAGGATAAAAGGTCAGTACAACATCAAGGGCCTTGCTGTGCTGAACTGTTCTTTGTTCTATTTACTATCTGCATTAAATTACTTGGGGGACAGGGCAGACTGTAATGTATCTGATACAAAAAATAGGTAATAGGGCACACTGTGATGGGTACTTGAGGAATTTGCAAGGTCATTTAGATAAGGTTGAGAGAGTGGTCAAAAACACAGCAAAGTTTAACTTAGGAAAGTATTAAGCAATGCACTTTGGTAGGAAGAATCAACATACAGAGGATTATTGAAATGAAGAGAAACTCCAAAAAAGTACTTCAGAGAGGAATTAAGGTATTCTTGTACATTAAACATAAAATGGTAGGATGCAGGTGTAGAAAGTAATTGAGGAGGCAAATTGATTTTTAACCTTTATTGTTAGCGAGTTAGAGTTTGGAAGCAGGGAAGTCTTGTTACAACAGTCGAGAATGTTGGTGAAGCTGCATCTAAGGCAGTGTACATGCTTTTAGTCCCCCTGTTTCAGAAAGGAAATACTGGCTACGGAGCCTGTTTAAGTGAATCACCGGGCTCAACCCTGGGGTGCAAGGCTTGATTTATGAAGTAGTATTAAACAGATTAGGTTTTATACATTAAGGTTTAGGATAATGAGGCTTGCTCTTGTCGACGGATATAAGACAGTGAGGGGGCTTTACAGGGTAGATGCTAAAAAGATATTTCCAAAGTGGGAACATAATAAGAGAACAGTCATTTAAAACAGAGATGCAAAGGAATTCTTCTTTCATAAGGTAGTGGTTGCCTGGAATTCTCCATCCCACAGAGCTAGGTTACTGGAAATATTTAAAGAGGACATAGATGGATTTTTGAAATGTCAGGGAGTTGAAAGCTGTAAGGAACTAGAATGAAAGAGGAGTTGAGGCCTGGGGCAGCTCAGCCATGATCTTACAGAATGGCAGGGCACGCTTGATGAGATGTGTGGCCTACTCCCCATCCTATTTCTCATGTTTTCATTCCTGATCTAGAAATCCTCAACAACAACATTGAATGAAAAACTGTAAAACCTTCACTTTACCTGTACTGATATTCCTCATCATGATGAGCACAAACTTTTCAAAATTAGAAGTAAAACAAAATATTTCACAAGACATCGCCATGTACAAAGATAACTAAACAGTGGCTAAAAACATCTTAAGGTATGGCTGTCCACCACCAAGAAACCTCATATGTGATTCAGGATTTGTGCTGCGTTTATCTGTGATAACAACAAGGCCACTGAATCTTATTTCGAGGAAAATTCCATTCTGGTTACGTGCTTGTTACTGGATTACTCCAGCTGGAATATGCAGTTGGAGTAGATTCCAAGTTGACAGCATGTTGGACTTAGCTGTATCATTCCCCCACACTCACTGACCAGACACACAAATGACAAATGGTTACTTGGACAGTGTACTGGGAGGCTGTCCAGATCTTTGGACCCAGTGAGAGATACCCTATCAGGAGGCAGGAGGAAAAATTATGAAAAGGAAGATTTTATACCCAATGTACTATTATGAGGCACAAAACACTGTAGCACTTACTTGTGTAGCTCGATACCATCACAGGATCAGCTGATATGTTATCAGCTACCAGGGTGATAATGGTGAACGAATAATTAGTTCCAGGGATCAAACTATCCACAGTAGCATTTTCATCTCTTACAATTTCACTTCTACTGTCACTGGAAGATGCTTCAATTCTCTTGGTCTCAACCTTATATGAATACTCATTTCTATATTCTAGTGGTTGGGACCAATTCAAAGTTATGGAGCTCGTGGTAACACTGACAATCTGTACGTTCCTCACTGGGTTTGGCTCTGTTAAAAAAATGCATTTTCATTTTGTTAATTGATCAGTAAGCTATAGAAAATAATTATTCAAATAAACCAGTTATTGGGGATAACGTCAAACATAAGCAATGGTGCACAAAGTGACATCACCCACCTTAAGAAACCAAGACCTATAAATACAAAGGCAGACATACCAACAGTGCTTCACCAGAGACTCTCACTGATGATGCTACCTAGTATGGTGACCAAACGTCTGAAAACAAACCTTCAAGCTCAGCGAGCTAACTTACAGACTTATCACCAGCCTGCGCTACAAATATTCTCAAAAATTGCTATTAGCACGGATACTGAAGTCAGCAGTGAATGAATGCTGCCAGCTGTTCATTAAAGGTATGGTTTCCCACCTTCTTTGTGCTGAACTTTGACAGTGCAGTACTGGGCCCAATAACAGGTTAACTGTATAGTGCAATCCCAAGTCATGAACTATGGCCATCATTAATACTAGAAACTTTAATCGCCTAAAATGGTTTTAGGAAAGGTAAAAAGATGGCCAAAGTGGACACGTAACCAGGTTGATGCAAGCTCATGAAAGCAAAAGACAGTCTGAGCTGAAACTAACATCTTATCAAAAGACATGGAAATTCAATTAGGTGAAAAAATCTTTCATCTCTTATTTTTGATTTTGTCTTTCTGAAAGTTTCACATACTAGGATTAAAGTGGGCTGCAGATTATCCAGTTTGAATGAAGCAATGATACCAGATATGAGAATGCATAACTGAACAATATTTCAGAAAAGTGTAAGAACATGGACTCATTACTCACTCCCTTCATTTCCTTCTGAACACCTTAAAAGCCACCAATGGTGACAGAAATAGAAACACAGCATACCCATTCATCATGAGCTGAAGGTTTCTATAAACATCCTACTATTTAGGATACAAACGACAATGGTCTCAGGTACAATTAATCAAACTTGAAGACTCTAAGAATTTTATATATAGCATATTCTTCATCTTATTGTGCTAGACATTCTCCCCCTTTTTAAACTTTATAGCTGTGTTTATGTGCATGTTTGATGTTACATTTGATTATCTTTCCTTGAGGTTAATAAGTAATAAAAATCCTCTTACACATAATAAATCCTAGTAATTGGTTCATTAATTTTGGCTGCTACGACATCTTACTTGAAGTGTGACATAGCTATATGCTTAGAAAAATTTAAAATATTTGTTGCGACTGGCTGATGGGGCTAAAAAGAGGTGAGCAGTTCACACCTTGTCACCTGGCTATTACACCCTACCTTGGCAGTTTCGAGGTGCTCCATCTGAATTCTGTGGCAATCAGGATATTAATTGCCTAGTGATAGGTGTTTCCAAAGGGACACCGTCAAGAGCAGCCTAATTAGAGGGCTAGCAGGTCTTCAGTCCCAGAAGTGCTAATGGGAGAGCTGACCACTGCCAGCAGTGTACCTAGCTGAGACTAAACACATTGGATGCTGCTCTCAGACCAAGGCGTATGGGGTTGGGATTGGTCAGGCAGGCTACAGTGAGGAGGGAGGACAAGTGTTTCAGTGAGATCATTAGGGAATTTGATCCTTGATGATGTATAGTAAAGAATTAGCTAGATCTATAAATACATACAAATCAACAGATAAATAGTAAGCAACATCAGTAGTTGTCTAAGAGACTCTGAAGAGAAATGTGTGGTTTAGATTTTTGCTGAGTGTAATAGGTTAGATAGTTTATAGGATGTTCAATAAGCAGTCATCTTACAAAGAACTTAAACTGCAGACATTTTTCTTAAAGTTGCATTGAGCATCCAAAATTACCAACACAATAACTGAGCTCCTGGGGAAAGCCAGATTATTAGATATATTCAATGTAAATTATTGAATGCATTAAAGTTGTAACAACTTACTTTTACTGAAAGTTAAAAGTTAAACCTGGGAAAGCCCTGGGAATGGGAGCTGTCACTTTAGGAAGGTAGACTAATCACCAGGTGGTCAATAAACATGAAAGGGATCATTAGTCCTGATCAGTTAGTGCCTTTGGCCAGTACAGTGTTACACTTCAGGCATAATAGAAACCAGATCAGAGGTCTTGGAAGGTTTCACATCTCAGCAGGGAACATGAACAAGCAGTAGAGATGAGTGTGACAATAAATGACTTGATAAACAGAGCAAATACTGGGGGTCCAGAACATCAGGTCCACATCCTGTTTAGTTGTGTCAGAAACTTGCACATTTCAATGAGATTCCCTCTCATTCTTCCCAATCTCCCCTCATACAACAAAACTCAGCCCAGGAATCAGTCTTATGCTGCACTCTGTCACTGGCATGTATAGGTTTTCTTTGGTAAGGAGTCTAAAACTGCACACAATACCAGAGGTATAGACTCGCCAAGGCCCCATACAGCTGTAGTAAGACTTCCTTCCTTCCTCCTGAGCTCTAACTGTCTTGCAACAAGGCCACATACTATTTGCCTTTCAAACTGCCTGCTTGGTCAATGACCAGTATACAAGGCACTCTGGCTCCTTTGTACATCAACTTTTCTCAATCTATCACCATTTAAATATCACTCAGCCGTTCTGTTTTTCCTACCGAAGTGAACAACTTCATATTTTTCCAACATTACAGTGAATCGTAAAATCCCTACAATGTGGAAGCAGGCCATTCAGCCCATTAGGTCCACACCAACCCTCCAAATAGCATCTGACCCAGACTTATCCCTCAATCCTATCCCTGTAATCCTGTATTCCCATGGGATATCCCTGCACACTACGAGAAATTTAGCATGACCAATCCACCTATCCAACACATCCTAGGACTGTGGGAGGAACCTGGAGGAAACTCAGGCAGACACGGAATGAATGCGCAACTGCACAGAGACAGTCGCCCAAGACTGGAATTGAACCTAGGTCCCTGGTGCTGTGCAGCAGCAGTGCTAACCACTAAGCCACCGTGCCACCTATGAATGTGTCTGCCATGCAATTGCCCACTCACCCAACTTGTCTAAATTGCCTTGAAGCCTCTTTACTTACCCCTCACAGACCCACCTAGCTTTATGCTGGCAGCAAACTTTTAAATAACACATTCGATTCCTGGGAGTTAGGAAGAATTTAGGACAAAATGGGAAACAACTCAGAATGAAATCACAGAATCCCTACAGTGTGGAAAGGGATCTATTTGGCCAAACAAATCTGCAATTCCACTCTGAAGAGCATCCTACCCAGCCCCAGTCCATATCCTTAGCCCCATAACCTTACATTTGCCATGGCTGATCCACCTACCCTGCACATCCCTGGACACTATTGGCAATTTAGCACAGCCAATCCACATTACTTGTACATCTTTGAACTGTGGGAGGAACCTGGAGCACTAGGAGGAAACCAATGCAGACACTGGGAAATCAATGCCAACTCCACACAGTCACTCAGGGTTGGAATGGAAGCTGGATTCCTGGTGCTATGAGGCAGCATTGCGAACCTGAGTGACTGTACCACCCAATTCACTTCTCAGAACAAAACTGCTTTGGTAATTACACTTACTTGTGTATTGAGTCGTTTTCACAAATCCACTCTGCAAATCACCAGGTCCAATGGTCGCCACAGAAATGCTATAATTAGTTCCAGAACTAAGATTTGAAATTGTGGTGGAGTTTGTACTTGCTGTTATTGACTCAGTATTGGAATCATCTCTGTAGGTGACGTTGAAAGTATAATGTCCGTCTTCCATATCTGCAGGCGCGCCCCAGTTTAGTGAGATAGAATTAGTGTTGAAGTTGGTCACAGTGATATTTCCAGGAATACTGGGAACTGCGTAGGGGTAATAAAAGATGCAAAACAGTCACTCTCACTGTCACTAACATTTCCAGGTTCCTGATTATTGTGCCTCTGAATTACTTCGCAAACGTTTTTCTACACTACATGCAAGTTGTCTTCGTTTTGGGAAAGTGTGCATACAACATGTAGGAAGAGAAGAGAAGAGAAGATTTCTCACATTTTCTTGGAGCCCCATGAAGAGATTGAAGTTGTCATGAGAGTTAGAGTGGGCGATGAAATCGGGATTTCCATTGGTTATTTAAACAGGGAAACTTGCGGAATCAGAAGGAACACTTCTCCTGGTTCACAGTGTTGTTACCTGATAGATACAGGAGGTTTTGAAAGATATCTACTAGGATCTCAGGCCTCTGTGGGTTAAAATTATCTTCTTAAAAACTTGTCCAAATGGAGGCATACAGCCTCAAAAACTATTATTCATTGAACTGGCCCCTGATAGAGATCTCACTGCCTGTACCTTGCGACACACCTCTGACAGGATTTGAGATTTTTGAAAACATTTTTGGCAATTAAAATGACCACTGACATTGTGTTTTTAGGGGTTTCTATAAGGTTTCTACTAACAGCCCTAGCATCTGCATTATCAAGAAATCCATATTGTGTATTCAAAATTACCTGTGTGATGCTGTGAATACAATCTATCAGTTTCGGTGTTGGAGTGGAAATGTGAAAATATCAGAAAACAAATGCACTACATATTTTTTTGAAATTTCTTCTGACAACATTGAAACAAATGCTAAAATGATGAATGTTGGGATTTCATGTCGCCTTTTTGATGAGTTTGCATGCCAATATTTACACAAGTTAAAATCAAAACTTTATGATTCAACATTTCTAGTACCACTGGAGTTCAGATGCTACTTTGCAATAAAGGCTTTTGGGATAAAGTATACAACATATTGCTTTTGGCAAATAATTTAATGAAAACAGAGCTTTCATCAGCAATTCATACGCAACATTCAGTGTCTTGGTCTAAAATTTGTCCGCTAAATTTTATGGAAGCATGAAGTGGGAGAAAAAAACAATAGGAAAGTAGGAGAATGGGATGGTAGTGGATGACAACAGGCAATTGATTATAGTGAAGAGAACAGATGGACATAAAGTAATGGAAAACATGACTGTTTCTTTTGTTGACAATAGTCTATCTAGAGCTTTCACTGCAGGGATTTCTCCAGTTTGATTATGAAACTTCATTAATTTTAAATTGTACTACACCAAGATGGAACCTGATGGCATCTTCAAGGAATATATTTTTCCCCAATGGTCAATAAAATCTACAATGGATAACAGTAACAATGTCAAAAACAAGAATAACAACTTGTAATTATTATAGTGCTTTTACAAAGCAAGATGCTCCCAGGGCCTGACAAAGGTATCACCAAACAAAAATTGAAACTTGGTCAATTTGATTTGCTCAGCTTGCATGAAATTTGAGGTTCCCCAGGATTACTGCATTATTTTCATCATATACTCTCCCAATTCCTTCAATTATGACTGGATCAACACTATCAAGAACTTGTAAACTACTCAAACTACTTTTTTCCTGTTGTTTCTTATTTGACATTTTGAATTCAGATTCTCTGTCTCTATTTCTACTTATCCTGTATTATCTGACTTATTGCATTGTCTTTTTCACTTTCTTGTCTCTTCTAACAGTCAAACATCCTGGAATATTTCATGCTCAGCATTGGTGACTTTGTAACCACATTCAAATGTCTATCAGACTGAACCAATTTCTCTGCACTGGTGTAATTAATTCATCTACCTTGTTATGAATCCCATGTTACACTCTGTCATATGGAATAATGTAAAGCAGGAATACCCACAAGATTAGAATTAGTCATACAGTCATACTTGTAGTTCATTCCACAAATGATCCACGCTCTGTGTAAAGTCATAGAGTCAACAATTCATAGAGTCATCAGAGATCCTAGAAAATTTCAGCACTGGAGGAAGTTACAAGATTGACAAAGTCATGAATTTGAAAATAAGCGAGAGACTTTTGCAATCAAGGCACTGTAAGGCTAGTAGTCAAGGTAGGTTAGAAATCTAATAGATATTGATGCGTGCGGTGGTGCAAGTTAGTAAGCCAGAATGGCATTTAATCCCATGCTTCATCCCTGAAGGGCTTATGCCTGAAATGTCGATTCTCCTGCTCCCTAGATGCTGCCTGACCTGCTAAGCGCCACACTCTCAACCCACATTTCATCCCACACTGTTGGAACCAATCTGAGCCACATCAGCCATCCAGCTAAGACAGTCAAGCTTACACTTGCTCCCCCTATTGACCAAGGAGTCGAAGTTGCTGTAGAAATATTTTCACTTTGAAACACTTTTACATTAGGCTATGGCGCCAGACCTCTGGGCAGGGATGGGAGGTGGCTCCAATTTATTTCCATCACATGTCTGATTGGGAATGTCTCCAATTCTTAGGAACTCCTATTGTTGAGAGATGGAAGGATTTATAGGGTGATATTGAACTTTCCTTGGCCATCATGTTTTGGAGTGGGACTTGAACCTAGAATAAAATGGTTAGCCATTGTGCTACAAAAGCTCTAATCCAAAATAAATTGTAAGTAAAATTCACTCCAAAAGACCCAATAGGTGGAATCTTAGCTACAGCGTGTCATAATAAATACTCTGGAGGTGCTTCTGTGCTCATTCTGATCATTTTGTTGTGCAGAAAAGCCAACTCACAATAATTAGTTTGTGCATTTGAGCTAGTTTAGATGTTCCAATGTGGGGGTGAGAATGACAGTAGAATAAGGAATGTTGTGGTCCAATCAAGGATGATGTATATTTCCTTATTTACTCTGGCTAAAATAGCAATGAAGTTTAGGAGTAAACAAATATTTTGTACACCCAGTTGCTAGTTGCTGGCATACAATGCCAAATTTCATGTGGTGCTTGTTTAAGAGACATGGTGTCATATTGTAAGTTCCATACTGCTGTTTCATGATGGTTGGTAAGCAACCCTCTAGAAAAAAGCCAGTGGCTAAAATTATGCGAAATTTGTTTGTACTAAATTAGCACAGGATGCTGCTGTGTTATTTCGCTAAATCCACAGATTCTGGGGGGCTCATGGTCCTGAAGCTGTAAGCATTTGTGAAGAAATTTACCAACAGTAAATATTTTGGCATTGGAAATATCGTAGCAGAGCGCATTTATTCAAATGATTAATCTTTTGTTGTTACAAAACCGCCGCACAAAGACCCACTTCAGTGACTTTGTTCTCCGAAGAAGGCATTACATGTAGCATCCTACATGAGTGAAAACTTAAATGCTTTCTAGCTCAGGATGGTGCCAGGGTTGGGGGATTTGAGCTATAGGCAGAGGTTGAATAGGCTGGGGCTGTTTTCCCTGGAGCGTCAGAGGCTGAGGGGTGACCTTAGAGGTTTATAAAATGATAAGGGGCGTTGAATAGGATAAATAGACAAGGTCTTTTCCCTGGGGTGGGGGAGTCCAGAACTAGAGGGCATAGGTTAAAGGGTGAGAGGGGAAAGATATTAAAGAGACCTAAGGGGCAACTATTTCACAGAGGGTGGCATGTGTATGGAAGTGGTGGAGGCTGGTACAATTGCAACATTTAAAAGGCATCTGGATGGGTAGAGGGATATGGGCCAGTTGCTGGCAGGTGGGACTAGACTGCGTTGGGATATCTGGTCAGCATGGACGAGTTGGACCGAAGGGTCTGTTTCCGTGCTGTACATCTCTATGACTCTTGGTAGACGGTAAATTCTTGTTAATTTTTATAATTTCTAAGAAGGTGAAAACCTTTGCCATATTACAGTTAAATGGATTCAATCCAAACTGATTTTCTGTCATTCCACTCACCTGTTCTACCAAGCTTATTTTCAGAAGATACATTGAAAGGTCCACTGCTTGTAATCACAGTGACGTTGTACTCTCGCCCAGGTTGAAGATCGATGAATGTTATCGGCATTGTAGAATCCTTACTGTCGGTTTGCTGTTTTAAACTCCTGATATCTTGAACAAGGACAAAGAATTTATCCACATTGCCGGATGGAGAAACCCAGGAGACAATCAAAGTGTTGGTTGTGCCATTATTCTCAACTGTAATATTCTCTGGCGGTATCTGGACAGGTCCTGTATGGATGAGAGAATAGGTTTAGAATCTTTACCCAGTAGAATGCGAGCTGCAGCTCAATGAAGTGTTGAGCTTTTGGATAATCTGAAGGAGGATTGTAATTTTTACTTGTACTCGTTAGAAAACCACTCACTCCAATTGACGGAAGGTGTAGAAACTCAGGATTATACAGAAGCTTCAGGATCAATCACAATGAAGTACATTGCCTGCATCAGCTGGATTTTCTCTGGTGGAAGGTTATGAACAGCCTTGTATGAACCAGCAACGCAATGTAAAAATGTAGGAGCAAAGGGATAGTATATAAACAGAAATGGTTTTATTCCTACTTTATAAGGTTTTTGCAGATTTCAACCAGAATACTGGGCAGAACCTTCCACGACACAGTATGATGTGGATTCTATCGAGAAAGTTGGGGGAATCACAAGATCAGAAGTGCGGAGCTTCTCACTATTTGGCCCTATAAGTCCACAATGACTCTCCGAAGAGTAACCCACCCAGACCCATTCCACTACTACTCTACATTTACCCCTAACTTATGCACCTAACCCACACATCCCTGAACACTATGGGCAATTTTACCACGGCTAATTCACCTAACCTACACATATTTAAATGCTGTAACTGTACGTGCATCCACCACTTCCTCTGGCAGTTCATTCCACATATGAACCACTTCTGTGTGTAAAAGAAAAAGTTGCCTCCCGTGTCCTTTTCTCCTCTCACTATAAAAATATGCCCCCTACTTTTGAACTCACCCACACTAGGGAAAAGACCCTTGTCATTCATCTTAACCATGGCCTTCACGGTTTTATAAACCTCAAAAAGATCACCCCTCAAATTGCTAAGAAGTCTATTTCCATAATCTCACACCCTTCATTCCCAGCAGTATCCTTGTAAATCTTTGCTGAACCCTCTCCAGTTTAATAATATCTTTCCTATAGCAGGGCGACCAGAATAGCACACAGTATTCCAGAAGAGGCCTCACCAATGTCCTGTACAACCTCAACATGATGTCCCAATTCCTATACTCAAAGGACTGAGCAATGAAGACAGAGAAAGAGAGAAGTTCCAGTTATACACTGAAGCTAGATTAAATTATACACTCAAACATTGCGATCAAGTTTGAATAAACAACATTCTGAATAAAGACTAGAGTGCTTTTTAGTAAGCCAGGTTGATACTTTGAATAATTTAACCATCAAAGCTGGACTTTCGACACATACCCAAATTGTATACACATGGGCGTTTTATTTTTCCTTAAAACCTATTTTGGTTGAGGTATCGTGGTGCAATAAATCAACCAGAAAAATAAAACTTAAAGTTAGCTCTATACAAATCAAAGCGGTGAAGTTTTGGTACTTCAAAGACTTTATACAGAATTCATATTACTTGTGAAGCAGCCTCAATGTTTCATGCAGTCAGTAAACTAGTGATCATAGAAATGGTAAAGATTAAGTAAATATTTTTATTCAGATATCATTTGACGTACCTAAGATAAACACTTACTTGTGTAGTTAGATATTGTCGCTGAATCTGACTGAGTCCCATCTGCTGCCAGTGTTATTACGGTAAAATTGTACTCTGTTCCAGACGTCAGTCCTTTTACAGTAGCATTCTCACTTGGCACAGTTATGCTTCCATTATCACCCAAAGGGGCTGGGTTTCCCTTGGTCAGCACCATGTACTCATACTCTTCCTTAAAATCTGGGGATCGATTCCAACTCAGGGTTACAAAGTTGGTGCCAGCTTCCACCACCATCACATCCTGTACTTCATTGGGTTCTGTTGAAACAGTTACCCCACTTCTTTGAATAAACAGTTGCTTACAGTAGTGTGCAAGAAGCATCTCACACAAACTTCCTTCAAACTGGAAAACTTAACAAGGGAAATTAAAGTATAATGCACTAGATATCCAAGGTTCAAAAGCATATAAAAAAGGAAAAGCTACATGTAGCAATTCTGAGGCATTTGTATTAAAAAGATTTTAGGAGAAAATGAAAATCAAGAAGCACAGTGGCAGCAGATGACGTTCATGATGTGGAGACACAATAGGAATGGGAAAGAGGAGATGACAGGGGAAAATATTAAAAGATAAGCATTAATCATAGCACAATCACTTCAACTACATATTACTCTATAATCACACAAGTAATTATTTATCCTTGGAAAGAATATTTAGAAGTAATTTGGATGAGCAGAAACAAAACGAGCAGGCACCATTGTTTCAATAAGTGAAAAAATGTAAAATGCTGCTCAACTATAGGAAGACCAATTCTGTGGCAGTCATTGTGAAGGTTAGGTAAAAACAATGACTGCAGATGCTGGAAACCAGATTCTGGGTTAGTGATGCTGGAAAAGCACAACAGTTCAGGCAACATCCGAGGAGCAGAAAAATCGACGTTTCGGGCAAAAGCCCTTCATCAGGAAGGTTAGGTGGAGCAGCCTTTAGGATTTCCAGTGTAAAATGGTTACTGATGCCAAGTGAAGGGAATGAGAATGAGGTCAGATTCTTGGTGAAAAACACACAAGTGCAATAAGGAGCATACTTCATGACAGTTATAATCCTATTCCATCACATATTTTAGCTACATAACTGAAACAGTTTAAGTTCTCATCCTCAAATTTTCCCTTATCTTACGATATCAGAGGTAAATTGTATAATGCTGCAATCCCTTCATTCCTGTAACACCAACCTGCATTTGGCATTCCACATGAAACCTCACTCCTTCCAGCACATTCTCGGTTGTCTCCTTCCAAGCCTTTATAATCGATGGTGCAAAATACCAGCCATAATATGCTGATGTCAAACTGCAGGTTATAAGGGTCTTTGTCTCCAAAGAACGTCACCAGTAGCAGCTCATACAGCCTGGTAGTTTAATGTCACACCCATTGACCACAGTGTGGATAAGAAAAATGTATTTTCCTCAGCAGCAAGGTCAATAATCAGTGCACAAGCATTTGGTAGAAATAATTGAAAAGCAGAAGTTGATAGAAGGATGCAAGAGGAATGGAAAGGACACAACCTATTTGGCTAGAGTTAAGGAACAAAGAAGTTGCAATTACTTCATGCAGTATATAAGGGATAGATGAACACATCTGTAAGGAAACTTGAGAGGTGTAATTATAGTTACAGTAGAGGAACATTAATAATCCAAAAATAAACTTGAATACTGGGAGTGAAAAGGGGAAAGAGGCAAAAGTCCTAAAGTATTGTAAGAAGAAATGTTTACAGTAGAATGTTTCAAGCCCAATGAGAAAGATATGATGCTACACCTGATTCTACTGAGGTAGGCCAAATTGATCAAGTGCTAGCAGGAGAACATTTAGGGATCAGTGTATTATATGAAAAGGACAAAGAGCAATAACAAAGAATAATTAACAAAAGGAAAACCAATTTAATGGGCGATGACTGGATCTAGCCGAGTAAACTGGAACCAAACATTGGCAGGCAAAGATGTCACTGAACAATGATCTGCCTTAAAAGAGAAAACAGTTCAGGTACAGTCAAGGTCAAATGAGTAAGCTTGGGCAAATAAATCCAGCTCTACTTGGATGATAAAAATGGGAATTGAGAGGAAGGAGAAAAAGTGTGTTTATGACAGAATCAGGCAGATGATACAAGTTGGGACCAGGCTGAATATAGAAGGCTGAGCAGGGAATCAAGAAAAGAGAAGTGTAGAGAGAGTACAAGATCAGACAGGTAAGTAGCACAGCAAAGAAAGAAAAGATCCTCTACAGATGCTGGAAACCAGATCCTAAATAATAACCTCAAAATCTCATTATGTGGTTAATGATGTGCCATTGCTATAGGTCTTATTCAATGATGCAACTTTACCATTTAGTGGCATTTCACTGTCAAATGATCTTTTCTACAGAAGCTATCGTGAAAGACATAAGACCAACTGGTGCCCAGTCAAGAGGAAGTGATAATTAAATGAGCGTCCACAGGTCTTGAGAATGAAGCAGCAGCTCTGGAGGCAACTAGTCCTCCAAGTACTATAAAGGCTGCAATAATTGTACTAATCTTTCCACTCCAGCAGCTGAAAACACAGATTGAGGTCAGCCCACAGGCCATCACCATCTGGCACCATTTTGAATGATCAGATCAGCAAGAAATGTTTGTGCCGATGGTTAATGGACTTTGGAAATGGTGGATTTGGAACTACATTCAGTTTAATGGTGTCACAAAGTTGGTGTGTAGAAATGGTAAAATAGTAAAATGGGGGAAGAGTATTGTATCATCATTTTAAGAGAAAATGCTTTGCATGCTAAGAGATTTAAAATTGAATGTCTGTGGGTAAGCAGCTGTGGGTGCTTGAATTGACTCAATGTATCAAAAAGCCGTTCAGTTAGCAGGCAATATTTTTACCCAGACAATAGCTTAATTTCGGCCAATTCATTTAAAAAAGGCACTTGGAGACTAAGGACCAATTAAATTCAAATCTGATGGTGTTGACAACATGAAACCAATCACATAACAATAATTTGATATGTCATAGGTGGTATATAACAGAGGGTCAACTGGACAGAGAGGACACCCAACTGCCATCTGAAGGGGTGAGAATGAAGTGCCATCTGAGAGAGAAATACCAGGCTCGCACAAGAAATCCCCATGCTGTCTATCTATAAAGACACATTTAACGAATATTCTTGACACTAGAAAACAACTGAGAAGGCATTTTGGAAAGAAGATGACAAAAAAAGATACAGAAAGTTGAGGAGGATCAATTCTGTGTGAACTTTGACAGACTAAGTTTTAATTTATTGTTCTTATTAATTAGATTGATAGAAATGAGACCTATGTTATTGAAATAGCACACCTAAAGATGCGGAGGTCAAATCCCTTTGCTAATTAAAACCAAACACCCAGAAAAGCTTGCCTTACCTTGCAATCTGCTAGAAGTTTGAGTGAGTGAAAGAGAATGCCTAATTTCCACTATTTGAAGAAAGAATAACAATTTATTTTCCGAACTCTAATAGTAAACATTAAACAAAACTACTAACAAACGGAACATTCTTTCCCCTAACTAACCACTATCCCTTAACTGAACACAATTCTATTAATATGCTGCTCCAGCAACACGATTATTAAACGTTACATTAACTTAATTTCTCAAAGTCCACACAGTCTCTTATGCTGTCTTCCTTCTGGTCTTCTGATTTTGCTGTGTTCTCCCTGAATCTTTTACTTTCTTTTTACTGCGTGTGTTTTTTTTTACAGGAAACAGTACTTTTTGATACATAGTACCTTCCGAAATTTCTTTGAAAGCAAGATGTTTATTTCTTTGGATGCCCTTTGCTCTCCAGCTTTAAGGCAATTGCTCTGTAGTTCAGTAGCAGTTGCTCTGCCCAATTTTCAGAGCAGATTGAAAATTGCTTCATTGCCTTTCATTGCCATTGCACTGCAACATCATTGCCTTTCATTGGTTGGATGCTGTCAATACAATAAATTCAAACTCAATTGGGTTTTAATATCCTGGGCATAATTTAAATTAATTGGTTAAATTTGAATTGTTGTCATAACAGCAACTAAAATTCAGGTATCCACTTAACAGCCATTTGCTGCATGTATCTATTTTAGAACAGCCCATCTCTTAGCAGTTCTGTTCTAGCAGCTATGGCTGTGCTTTAAATTTACTTCAAAATTCAGAAAACACTTCCTATCTTAAGGTGAGCATACACTCCCTCAACTTCATAACATCTCTCCCCTTAAGAAAAAATGAACCATCAAAATGAAAAGATGGCTTTATTTGGTTTCTCTAATTCTTAATGCCATTACTATGAAATACATCTGTCATTAATCTAAGTTATTCCTCTCATATTAATTCCGCACACATATATAACATTGGAATCGATACGGTCCAACCTCATACATTTTCTAAATCCACGATAACACATCTGCAATCACATTTTTACGACCTGCAACATGTACATTTTGTAAAGTAAAAGTCTGTAACATAAGACTCTAATGAAATAGTCTCTTATTTTTAATTTTAAATGTTTTCAAAATCATTAGAGGGTTGTCATCAGTGTATACAACAGTCTCCGACACATTGGCCAATATGAAACTCAATAGTTTTTTTTCCGATGGAGGAGTATTTTCTCAGGTGGATATTGAGTTACTTTGAAAAGTAGCCAATTGGCCATTCAATTCTGTCATCTCCCTGCATCAATACAGCTTCAACCCCGATATCGCTAGCATCGACTGCAATTTTAAAGGGTTTCAAAATATTTGGTGTCGCTAAAACTGTTGCAATGGTTAATATGGCTTTTAAATTCTCAAATGCCTCCTGGCATTGTTCTGTCCACTGAAATTTCACGTTCTTCTTTAGTAAATCCATCAGCATTGCCACCATACTGCTGAAGTTTAGTACAAACTTCGAGTAGAATCTGCTTAGTCCCCAAAATCGATGCACCTCTTTCTTCCGGGATGGTTGTTGAAATTCTTCAAATGGCCTTCATCTTCACATTCCTTGGGGTCATCCTTCCTATCACAAGGATGTTCTATCACAAGGGTATCAGGTAATTAATAAGGATAGGCTGGAAGGTAAGGGAGGTGGGGTCGTGCTCTTAATTAAGAGCGAGATTAGGGCGATAGGTAGAGACAATATAGGAAATAAGAAGGAAATGTAGAACCCAGTTGGGTGGAGATCAGGAACAGTAAGGGGAAGAAGTCATGGGAGGGAGTCATAGGCCACCCAATAATAACGCTGCAGTGGCACAAATAATCGAGAAATATCCGAGGCATGTAAGAATGGAATGGCAGTTGTCATGTTGTGGTTCTGTTTGCCGAGCTGGGAATTTGTGTTGCAAACGTTTCGTCCCCTGTCAAGGTGACATCATCAGTGCTGGGGAGCCTCCTGTGAAGCACTTCTGTGATCTTTCCTCCGGCATTTGTAGTGGTTTGAATCTGCCGCTTCCAGTTGTCAGTTCCAGCTGTCCGTTGCAGTGGCCGGTATATTGGGTCCAGGTCGATGTGCTTATTGATTGAATCTGTGGATGAGTGCCATGCCTCTAGGAATTCCCTGGCTGTTCTCTGTTTGGCTTGTCCTATAATAGTAGTGTTGTCCCTGTCGAATTCATGTTGCTTGTCATCTGCGCGTGTGGCTACTAAGGATAGCTGGTCGTGTCGTTTCGTGGCTAGTTGGTGTTTATGGATAGCAATCCTGATCTAAAACCAGGATTTTATGCTTAAACAATGGAGATGATAATGGGATGAGGAAGGAGTTGGCTAAATTAGAATGGGAACACAAGTTATTTGGTGGAATAGTTGAGAAACAGTGGAGGACTTTCAAAGAGATTTTTCACAGTGATCAAGGCAAGTATATTCCAGTCAAAAACAAGGATAGCAAGCCTTTGATAACCAAGGAAATAAAGCAAGGCATCCAAAAAACTCAGGTTTACAAAGTAGCCAGGAGTAGTGGGAAACAGGAAGATTGGAAAAACTTTAAAAAGCAACAAAGAACCACGAGGCAAGCAATGAAGCAAGGGAAGATGGATTTTGATTGCAAAGTAGCACAGAATATAAAAACAGGTAGGAAATGTTTTTTATAAATATATAAAATGGAAAAGAGTAGCTAAAGTGGACCTAGATCCCTTGCAGGATGAGAAAGGGGAGATAATATTGGGTAATGCTGAAACGGCCGAGGCCTTGAATAACTTGTTTGTGTCAGTCTTCATAGTGGAAAATGTGTCCAACATGCCAAAGAATGATATTAAGGATATGATGGGAGGGGAGGACCCCAATTCAATTGTTATCACTAAAGGGATAGTCCTGAGCAAACTTGAGGGTCTAAAGGTAGATATGTCCCCTGGTTCTGATGGAATGCATCCCGGAGTGCTGAAAGAAATGGTGTGAAGTTACAGAGGGTGCATTAGTGGTAATTTACCAACTGGATTCCAAGCAGGACTCAGTGGACTGGAAGACAGCAAATGTCACACCGCTGTTTAAAAAAAGATGTAGGCAAAAGGCAGGTAACTATTGGCCGATTGGCTTAACATCTGTAGTCAGGAAAATGCTGGAGGATATCATTAAAGAATAAATAGTAAGATATCCAGATGGACAGGATTCAATCAAGCAGATGCAGCATGGATTCAGGAAGAGAAAGTCTGGTTTGACAAATTTACTGGAGTTCTTGGAGGATGTAACAAGCGCATTGGATGGAGGGCAATAGGTAGGTGTTGTACACTTGGATTTCTAGAAGGCATTCAACAAGGTGCCACATAAAAGACTCATTCGTAAAATAAAAATGCATGTAGTTGCAGGGAATATACTAGATATAGGACGGATAGAGGACTGGTTAACCAATAGAAAGCAGAGAGTTGAGATAAATGAATGCTTCTCTGGTTGGATATCAGTGGTGAGCGGGGTGCCACAGGGGTCGGTGTTGGGCCTGCAACTGTTTGTGATATATTTAAGTGATTTGGAAGAGGAGACAGAGTATAATCCTAGTTTTCTGATGACACTAAATTAAGTGGAAATGCAAACTTGCAGAGGATGTGGAGGGACTGCAGGAGAGATTTAGATAAGTTAAGTGAATAGGCAAGGATCTGGCAGATGGAGTACAATATTGGTAAATGCGAGGTTATCCACTTTGCAAGTAAAATTAATAACTCAGTATTATTTAAATGGTGAAAGACTGCAGCATGCTGCTGTGCAGAGGGACTCGTACATGAATCATGAAAAGTTGACTTGCAGGTGCAGACCAAGAGAATATTGTCTTTCATTGCTAGAGGGACTGAAATTAAGAGCAGGGAGGCTCTGCTGCAATTGTTCAAGGTATTCGTGAGGCCGCACCTGGGGTATTGTCTGTAGTCCTGCTTGCTGTAACTTGTAATAGTGGGATCTTGTTATTACTTAGTCTGGAAAACTTCCAGGATAATTTTCTTTTAATTCCTCAGTTGCAAGGTTTTCCTTCGATTTCTCCATCTCAAGGGGCGTCACTCCCACCTTGCATGCTGCTCATTTGTTCCCAAGAACAAACTACATTCTTGGAATTGACATTCTGTCAACCACTCCCACTGTTACTTCTCCAGTTTTGATTTAGCTGTCCAACCTGATCTTACACTGGGAATGCTACATTTTTGTCTAACTATTCCACAAATTATCACCCTCTTGAGTAACACGTCAGGAAGAATGCAAATGCTTTCATTTCTTACTATTAGAGACTGACCAGATCCTATAGCTCTTAAAATGATAACTTTTTTCCCTTTTTCCCCTATTCTTCCTGAGTATGCTTTACCCACAGAAGTGAAGTCATTAAAGAGATTGGGCATAACCTCAATACCCAGTGACTCCCGAGGCTGTGTACTCACCTGCAGCTCCTCAACTTTTCTTGGGGATTCCTTTATTACTTGCACTAATCCCACTGGCTTAGCTCCTTTTACCATATCTTCTCTCCAAGTGCCTTTCTTCAATGACCAGCACCAGTACTTTATGTGACCCACCCTACCACAGTGGAAACATCGGAGGCTTTTCACTTCCTTTTCACCTGTGTGAACTATTTCCAGAGTGATCTTTTTTCCTTTTGTATTAAAGGATTCCCCTCCTCCCAATTTCTATCCCTCACGGGATGGAATTCCTTTCAGAAGCTAAATTTCACCTTATGCACCGATGTAAATGTATATTCATCTCCATTTCTGCCACTCTTCTCACTTCTTGAACTTTCTGTTCGTCCACATAAGTTATCATCATCTCTGGAAGTGAGTTTTTAAGCTCCACCAGCAGAATAATCTCCCTTACAGCCTCATATGTCTTGTCTATTTTTAAGGTCTGCACCGATCTATCAAAATTGCTATGTTTAGTCTTTCAAACACAACAAAGAAAGAATCAGGCCAGACTTATGTTTCTGAACCGGTGTCTATATGTTTCTGGTACCAATTCATAAAGTTGCCTGTCTGACATCTGCATAATCTCTTGACCCCCTCATCTGATAGCACTGCAAATACCTCACTAGCTTTGCCAACCAACTTAGTCTGAACTAGCATTACCCATAAGTTCTCTGGTCACTTCTTCTGCCTGGCCAATTTTTCAAATAAAATAAACGTTGAAATGTGGCAATTTTTTAACATATTTGTATAGACTGCTATCTTCTCCCTTCATGTCCATCCTGTTAATTTAACTTTCAAAGAACAAAAAAAATTATAGCAGAGAAACAGGCCCTTCAGCCCTCCAAGCCTGCGCCGATCCAGATCCTCCATCTAAACCTGTTGCCTAATTTTTAAGTATCTGTATCCCTCTGCTCCCTGCCCATTCATGTATCTGCCTAGATACATCTTAAATGATGCTATCATGCCTGCCTCTACCACCTCCGCTGGCAACACATTCCCGGAACCACCACCCTCTGCGTAAAGAACTTTCCACCCATATCTCCATTGAACTTTTCCCCTCTCACCTTGAACTAGTGACCCCTAGCAATTGAACCCCCACTCTGCGAAAAAGCTCTTTGCTATCCACCCTGTCTATACCCTTCATGATTTTGTAGATTTCAATCAGGTCCCCCCTCAATCTCCAACTTTCTAATGAAAATAATCCTAATCTACTCAAACTTCCTTCATAGCTAGTGCATTCCATATCAGGCAACATCCTGGTGAACTTCCTCTGCACCTTCTCCAAAGCATCCACATCTTTTTGTTAATGTGGTGACCAGAACTGCATGCAGTATTCCAAATGTGGCCGAACAAAAGTTGTGTAAAATGACCTGCCAACTCTTGTACTCAATACCCCTTCTGAGGAAGGAATGAATGCCTTCTTGACCACACTATCGGCAAGTGCTGTCACCTTCAGGGTACCTGAATGGACCTGAACACCCAAATCTTTCTGTACATCAATTTTCCCAGGGCTTTTCCATTTTCAGTATAGATCACTCTTGAATTGGGTCTTCCAAAAGGCATCACCTCACATTTGTCCGTACTGAACTCCATCTGCCATTTCTCTGCCCAACTCTCTAACCTATCTATCTATGTTCTTTTGTATTCTCTGACAGTCCCCTTCACTATCTGCTACTCCACCAATCTTAGTGTCATCTGCAAACTTGCTAATCAGACCATCTATCCCTTCCTCCAGATCACTTATATATACCACAAACAACAGTGGTCCCATCAAGGAGCCCTGTGGAACACCACTGGTCAAAGTTCTCCATTTTGAGAAACTCACTTCGACTACTACTTTGTCTCTTGTTGCCCAGCCACTTCTCTATCCATCTAGCTAGAACACCTTGGACCCCATGGGGAACCTTATCAAATGCCTTAGTGAAGTTCATGTATATGATATCTACAGTCCTTCCCTCATCAATCAACTTTGTCACAGCCTCAAAAGAATTCTATTAAGACATGAGCTTCCTTGCACAAATCCATGTTGCTTAAGCCCATTTTCTTCAGTATGTAAATAGATCCTATCTCTCAATATCTTCTCCAGCAGCTTCCCTACCACTGACGTCAGGCTCACCAATATAGAATTACCTGGATTATCCTTGCTACCCTTCTTAAACAAGGGGACAACATCTGCAATTCTCCAGTCCTCTAGGACCTCACCTGTGTTCAAGAATGCTGCAAAGATATCCAATAAGGCCTCAGTTATTTCCTCTCTTGCTTCCCTCAGTAACCTGGGATAGGTCCCATCCGCACCTGGGGACTTGTCCACCAAGCCTTTTAGAATACCCAACACTTCCTCCCTCTTATGCCAATTTGACCTAGAGTAATCAAACATCTATCCCTAACCTCAACATTCATCATGTCCCTCTCCTCGGTGAATACTGATGCAAAGTACTCATTAAGAATCTCACCCATTTTCTCTGATTCCATGCATTTCTCTCCTCCTTTGTTCTTGAGTGGGCCAAATCTTTCTATCTAGTTACCTTCTTACTCATTCATATACGAATGAAAATTTGCAACTCCCTTTCTCTTTCTTCTCTCTCTTTGCTCCGCTAAGAATCTTCTCTTCATTTCTTCCTCTTCTTACTTAAGCCACTTCATCTGCAATTGAAATTTAGCCATTTCCAAAAATTCTAATGGCCTTTCTAACACATTTATATGCTGAGCTATTTCAGTTATAACCCCTTCCTTTTTCAGAGAGATAGGCAATTCCAACTCCAGTTTGTCTACCAATTGCAGCAGCTTGTCCTTTGCTCACTATTTATAAAATTCCCAGTCACTTCTTCCACCCCGAGAAAACATTTAGTAACTGAAAGTGCCATTTCTTTCACTTTTAATCTAACCAACTACAAGTAGTCAAAATTAAACAGATTTTTCTCACCTAAATTTATTTAAAGATCTAGGAAACTAATCGCCTAAGTGTGTTTAAATCTGCTGGGACCTTTCATACCAAAACCTTTCCAAATCTGTCCAAATCCTGAATGATAAGCACCCAAAACTTTACAATATTGAGGTCAAACCCTTCCACTGATTAAAACCAAACACACAGCAAAGCTCGCCTTGCCTTATAATCTGTGACTAGTGTCGGTGAAAGAGAACCCTTAAGTGTCACTATTTAACGAAAAAACAATATTTCCGAACTATAGTAGTGAACACTAATCAAAAGTATTAACAAACCAAACATTCTTTCCTCTAACTAACCACTATCCCTAAACTGAACACATTTCTATTAATATGCTTTCCAATAACACAATTGTTAAACATTATGTTAACTTAATTTCTCAAAGTCTACACAATCTCTTATGTCTCTTCCTTCTGGTCTTCTGATCCTGCTGTCTTCTACTTGGATCTTCTTTCTTTGTTGAAAATGTGTTGCTGGAAAAGCGCAGCAGGTCAGGCAGCATCCAGGGAACAGGAGAATCGACGTTTCGGGCATAAGCCCTTCTTCAGGAATGAGGAAAGTTTGTCCAGCAGGCTAAGATAAAAGGTAGGGAGGAGGGACTTGGGGGAGGGGCGTCAGAAATGTGATAGGTGGAAAGAGGTCAAAGTGAGGGTGATAGGTCAGACTGGGGTGGGGGCAGAGAGGTCAGGAAGAAGATTGCAGGTTAGGAAGGCAGTGCTGAGTTCGATGGATTTGACTGAGACAAGGTGGGGGGAGGGAGAATGAGGAAACTGGTGAAATCCGAGTTCATCCCTGGTGGTTGGAGGGCTCCTAGGCGGAAGATAAGGCGTTCTTCCTCCAACCGTCGTTTCGCTGTGGTCTGACGATGGAGGAGTCCAAAAACCTGCATATCCTTGGTGGAGTGGGAGGAGAAGTTGAAGTGTTGAGCCACAGGGTGGTGGGGTTGGTTGGTCCGGGTGTCCCAGAGGTGTTCTCTGAAACGCTCCGCAAGTAGCCGGCAAGTAGTAGGTGTAATGAGAGGTTGACTACCTACACCTCTCCCTCTTAACAGGAAGCCACATACTGCAGTCATAATTCCAGGAATATAGGTTAACATACAGTGAATGTGGTAGTTCTTCAATTCATTAATGGCATAACCTACAAGTCATAACACTACTGCAGTGCATACAAAGTCAATGAAAGAATAATCATGGAACACAACCTCAGAACTTAAACTCCTGCCATGAATTGGAGGAGAGTCACAGGAGCTCCAATGATAGTCAGCAGGTGCTGACGTATTCACTTCATCATGTCACTCAAAATTGACTATTTTCTCGACTGTACTGATTGGGATAAAGGAGAAAGACTTTACTGGAACTCGTCATCTCACGCTGATCAATTTTTCAGCTTTATAAAGGCCACTAAATGCATTAGTGAGAACTGTAAATGAAACACCAGAGAAAATAAAGAAGGAATCAAGAACAGAAACTACCGTCCCATTTACATCCTACTCAGTAACTTTCAGCATACATAATTAACATTGTGATCTATTGGAAACACTTGCCGCAAACTGAACTGCAAGCATGTTTTAAAATGAAAATAGAGGGTGGGCAATGATACCACTCGAGTAGGGGAGGATTGTTTTGGGAGAGGGCTGGTCTGCATAGTGTATGTCAAAACTATGGCATTCTGCAAAGACTGTGTGTGGGGCTGTGACTGTGAGAGCAGTTCAATACATTTGGGCGTTCGGCTCTTGCAACTGCAGAAATGTAAATCCCCCAGGAAGATGTTTGGTCTTCATATGTGCTAAATTAAAGATCAAAATTGCGTATCAAAGGCCATCTTGATAGCTGACAATTCAAGTCAGGGAAATACCATCTCGAGTATGGAAAACAATAGCTCTGTAAAATCTGGGAAGGTAAATAACCCAGCTTTACCGCATACCAGATTCAACACTGAGTCAACAATTTCACATCATAACCTCTGGTCCCCTAACTCTCAGGCGATCGAATCAACACGGACATCTACTACAAACCGACCGACTCCCACAGCTACCTGGACTACACCTCCTACCACCCTGCCCCCTGTAAAAATGCCATCCCATTCTCCCAATTCCTTCGACTCCGCCGCATCTGGTCCCAGGACCACCAGTTCCAAAAACGTACAACCCAGATGGCCTCCTTCTTCAAAGACCACAATTTCCCCCCCGACGTGGTCGACGATGCCCTCCACCGCATCTCTTCCACTTCCCGCTCCTCCGCCCTTGAGTCCCGCCCCTCCAACCGCCACCAGGACAGAACCCCACTGGTCCTCATCTACCACCCCATCCTGTTCCCTGGATGCTGCCTGACCTGCTGCGCTTTTCCAGCAACACATTTCCAGCTCTGATCTCCAGCATCTGCAGACCTCACTTTCTCCTCTTCTTTCTTTGTACTGTGTGTGTTTTTATAGGAAATGGTACTTTTTTGATACATAGTGCCTTCTGAAATTTCTTTGAGAGCAAGAGGTTTATTTCTTTGGATGCCCTTTGCTCTCCTATGCTCTCCTATGTTAGTTGGTTCTGCAGTTCAGTGGCAGTTGCTCTGCCCAATTTTCAAAATGCCCATGTTTTTTATTCCTCCAACATCATTCTCTCTCATTGGTTGGATGTTGTCAATACAAGAAATTCAAATTCAATTGGGTTATAGTATCCAGGGCATAATTTAAATTACCATATATATTGGTGCATAGGACATTCTCATATATAAGTAGACACCTTTTTTGTTCAAAGATCTGATAATATTCACATACCTCGTGCATAAACTGACCCTAGTTTCCAGGGGTCTCTTCCTGATCATATATGTAACCTTAAAGGGCATGATTTGCAAATTTTTGATTCAAATGCAATACCTGTGTCATCACAAATATCTATGATACCTTATGGCAGCTCTTGACCTTGTCTTCCCACTGTTGCTTCAATTCTTTACAAGTAGGTGTCGCATAGAGTTGTGCTCCAAACTTGTTGTATAATTCCCCAAACTTTCCTGACAAAATGGCGCCATGAAGAAACAAGTACACAGCACAGTTTAAACTACAAGTTGTTTAAGTTCCACAGAAGACCAACAACATCACTGCTGCAAGGGATTTCTGTGTTTCTGAAACGCTTGTTCGAGATTATAGGAAAAAAGCCACACATTTATAGGCTATGCCAAAGCAGAAGTATGCCAACCGAGGAAAGATGTCATAACTAGAGGAAAAGATTGCTGACTGGGTTAATCTGTGTCATCTGAACAGAAGCATCGTGACTTGACAATGTGTAAGAATTAGCACCAAAAAAAGATGGATTCAGTGATTTCAAAGCCAGTGCTGGATGGTGCAGTAGGTTTGTGAAAAGGTACGATTTAGTGTTTAGACAGAAAACCAAGATCGCCCAACATCTAACAACAGAACGTAATGACAAGTTAATTGGGTCCCATTGCTTTGTAATCAGAAATCAGGAAAAACTGGGTACAGGCTCGAATGCATCGGCAATATGGATGAAACCCCAATGAACTCTGATATGCCAGGGAACAGAACTGTGGACAAGATTGGAGAAAGACAGTTTTGGTTTAGACTACTGGCCATGAAAGGAGTTGATTCACTGTGGTACTTGATTGTATGGCAAATGGAACAAAGTTAAAGCCCATGATGATTTTAAAACTGAAAACTCTGCCCAAGCTCTGTCCTCGTCCATGAAACAGGGTGGATAGAAGAAGGTGGCTGCAAGACTTAGATTAGGGAGGTCTGAAATATGCAACCACATGGACTTAGAAAGGAAAAAAAAACTTACTGGTTTGGAATATGTTCAGATCACACAGAAAGTGTTATCAGTGAAATTCGGGGGGAGGGGGCAGGTAGGTTATATCATTTGACAAACTTTTTTTTAATATCAGATTACAAGGCGAGGTTAGCTTCTCTGGGTGTTTCAGGTTTTAATTATCAGAGAGGTCAAAGAGTCATAGAGTCATAGAGATGTACAGCATGGAAACAGACCCTTCGGTCCAACCCGTCCATGCCAACCAGATATCCCAACCCAATCTAGTCTCACCTGCCAGCACACGGCCCATATCCCTCCAAACCCTTCCTATTCATATACCCATCCAAATGCCTCTTAAATGTTGC
>NC_057725.1:52624312-52636644 GCF_004010195.1 Chiloscyllium plagiosum | reverse complement strand
AACACAATTGATCTCTTGGAAGCCGACGTAACCCTCATTGCATTAGAGCCAGTCTCAATACCAGAAACTTGGCTGTTTGTGCTACATTCCCCTGAGAACCCATCACCCCCGACATTTTCCAAAACTGCATATCTATTTGAAATGTGTATATCCACAAAAGACTCCTGCACGAGCTGCCTACCTCTCTTACCCATCCTGGAGTTAACCCATTTATGTGACTGTATCTGAGACTTTCCCCCCTTCCTATAACTGCCATCCATCACATACTGTTGCTGTTGCAAATTCCTCATCGCTTCTATCTGTCTCTCCAACCGATCCACTCGATCTGATAAGATTCGCAACCAACAGCATTTACGGCAGATATAATCCGCAGTAACCCTTAAACTCTCTTTAAACTCCCACATCTGACAAGAAGCACATATCACTGCAAAACCACTTTTGCGCCTTCACAATCTACAGATCCAGAAAATGACACCATCTTATTTCTCTGCAAACACTGCTCCAGGTTAAATTAATAGCTATGACTTATATTTTAAGTTTAATCAAGAGACTTATCTCCAAAAACATATAATCAAGAAAGAATCCATGATACTCACTACTGCAGCCTTTCTCTTGGACAGACTTAAAACAACAATTAACTTATTCAATTCTGTGCTGTGAACTTCACCCAACAGTTCCTCCAAGATTAGTTGTGAATTTCACTGTTTGTTAATTTTCCCAGATACACTCCAATGTCCAGCGATACACGAATTCAAACAGCAAAGACAGTAACTGTGCAGTTTTCTCTCTCTCTCCTGCACTGTCCTCACCACATGTTTCCTTTGTCTGCTCTTCTCCCTTTTAAGCTGCTGCTGTTTTGACTTTTTTTTTCCAAAGTTCCAAAACAATGCAACAGCATATAAAACAGTAATTGCTGCTCCTGGAATTCGAGGAAATCACCTCCAACACCTAAAATACCTCAAAAAAAGGAGCAGCTCTTATAGCCAGAAATTTTTCCCATCCTCCATCTTGGATTACCCAGAATTCCAAGTGTTGACATTCACTTCGTAACAGATATAATCAAATGTTTCAGTCAATGTTGTTAACAAAATGCTTTAACTGAACAAGATAGAAATCAGGGAAAGTACTTGGGAAAAGATAGAGATTTAGCGTTTCCTGGATATGCAGCTGAATGTCTGAACAATGCTGTAATGTAACTCTACCATCAGTGGTCATTTGTTAGAGACTCTGCTATCAAGTAAGAACTAGGATAGCTCAGAGCAGTGAGCTCTGCTGCCATATCATCATATACACACTGTTAAAACGTGCTGTTTAAAAGAAACCTGCATATCTAACTGGAACTTGTATGAAGAAGAGAAAAATGCACATTTAAATAAGAAGTCTGTCGAAATGATAATGCCCGAGTTACTGAGTTTTCAATAATTCCAAATTGTAAACTCTTCTCTTTCCCTTTTTGTCTCCCTGAGTGCTTCTGCAAGTGTATGCTTGACTTGCATCTGTGTATGCTAATGATCTTCTCCTGAGTTTCGGTGTTTGAAGAATCTTGACTTTTGTTTTTGTCTTGGATCCCTTAAAGATTGGGGCAAACCACAGCCTACTTCAAATGGCAAAAGGATGACCTCTACTCACAGACAGAAGAAAAATAAAGTAATTCAATTCATCTCTCTCTCTCTCTTGTTCACAACAAGAGGGAGAGGGCATGCAGGGGAGAAACAAAATTGTGGGAATTAGATAAACTGCCAAGTTTTCAACCACTTGTTCTCTCATTAACAGATGATTTAAACATTATTAACCTTCACGAGAGTTCCTGTCCACAATGATCACATTTCATGAATGCTAGCTTGGAAGGAATTGTCAGTGGCATGGCCATTATATAGTTGGTGGAAGTCTGCCCATCAAATAATGTGCAGAGGGTTATATTCACTCATTCAATATGTGAAAGTTGTCCATTGCAAATACATATATTAATAATACATTTATGAGTAAAAACATTGTGCTGTTGTCTGGTGTTTCTGAAGTCAAAACCACAATATTTACTCCTACAGCATTTAGCTCATGACCATGCACAGCCTTCAACATACTAAAACTTCAAACTCGATATTTTTGGAAGGAGATGCTTGCAGTGAAGGCAGTACTGGGAAGGTTCACAAGCCTTGGTCCATGGAATGAGACTGATGTCCTATGGTAAGAAGCTAAGTAAATGGGTCCATGTGCTCAGGAGTTAAGAACAAGACAAGTAATCATGATGAAACATGAAAAGGTTATGAAGAGACTTGAAAGGGAGGATGGTTAGGCATGATCTCCCCCCAGCTGGGACATTTACAAGGGGCAGCGTGATGCCAATCATTTAGGACTGAAATAAGGAAACAATTCTTCATTTAAAGAGCTGTGAATCTCTGGAATGTTCTGGCCCAAAGTGATGTCAAAGTGCAAAATATTTTTAAGGTTGAGAGACTTTACATCTCCCAGAGAATCAAGATATGAGAGGCAGGAGTGGACAAAAAAAGAATTATTCCAATATTTACCACATCAGTAATCAAAGGGAGAGAAAGCAGAATAGATCATATTCATTCCATACTGCTGCAGTCCCTACTTTCTTCTCTATTCCAAAATTTCAACCACACAGGTTCAGGACTGCTCAGAAAACGATGCTGACTACGTGCAACATGAAAACAATGTGCCAAATTTTGGAATCCATGAGGTTATTACTGATACCATCCCAGTCAGTAAATACAGGAAACACTATAGCATTAGGATCACTTGCTAAGCTGAAGATTTATTATTTCATTTCAGTTTCGAGTAGGTCGAGCAGGATTCTGGCGACTTTACCTTTAAAACTGGAATTAAAAGGTGAATCACAGTCAAGGCAGCCATGAAATTATTGATGCAAAAGTAAACACTTCAATCATCAATGACCTTTTGAGAAGGAGATCTGCCATTCTGAACTAATTCGGCCTCCATGTCATTCCAGGGTCACCAGCAACATGACTGCACGCTAATTATCCTCTGAAATGGATGAGCAAATCACACATCGTTGTTCATGTCAAAAAAACATTCTAACATGCAACTACAGCAGACAACCTCTGAACAGTAAATAGCAGCAATGAACAAAAATGGTCACATTCCATCAATAAATCCAAAAGAAATCTCATCCTGTTGCCTAACGGACTGCACTTTTCCCTTTCCTCAGCAGAATCCTTACTTCATTCTAGTACATACATTTCCTCCAAACAATCCTGAATGATCCGAGAAAGATGGAACACATGCAGCTTCAGATGTTTCCAGATACAAACCAAGATCATATCTGAAGTAATCTCAATCTGTGAAGATCGTGATATTCAATCTTGAATGTCACAATGTGTCAAATTCCTGATAATAAAAACACGTTTGTGCTTACTCTTCAATAGGAAAGAGAGAACATTAAAAGAGAGAGAGATTTTCCATTGGTGATGATCACAGCAGAACAATAGAAATGAGATGTTGAGAACATCAGCCCCACCTTGCATGTTCCTTTCCACCTCAGATTGACCTAGGAGAGCCTCAGCCGGACCAATCCATATCATTCCAATTCATTCAAATATTCAGCCTAATATTAGTCCATAATTCATACTGAACAGCTTCCTTACTGTTGTAAAACAAACTGTAACTGGAACTGATGCTGTACCATCTGCTCCAGTTGAATGTGTAATTGGGCCCAGGGTTCAGATCCACCACTGTAATCGACTCATCAGTAACAGTGCTATTTGAAGGTGGATCTCCAATTGTCTCCACCTTATATCTGTACTCAGCCTGATAGTCTGACTGGCAGTTCCATCTCAGGGTGACTGATGTAGTATAGTATTTCATAAAGGAGATACGTTGGTGACAGCATTTTGAACTACAAATATTAAGCAGACGTTAAGAACAACATCAGCCTCAGAATGCCTGCTCCTCCACTCCGCTCAATGATCCAGGAGAGCCTCAGTAGGACCAACCCATATCATTCCAATATCGATCCACTGCACTGGACTGGCCATCACAAACATCACATCAACAACCAGGAAGATGCACCACAAGAGATCCTTAAATCTACATGAGGACGTGTCCTGTCGAAATTCCCTGTGCTCTCTTGCCTCAGGACTAGTTTGTTATGAATGTCAACATTACATCAAAAACCAAGGCTGTGTACATGTTGACTAGTTTGGGTGACTGAGATCCAGCTAACTTTCATTCATTTCAACATATTATACATTCTCCTCTTGTAGTTGTTCAATAATTAAAGTCTAAAAGAATTGTATATACTGCATCACAGATACTGCATCCAATCTGTGATATCTCAGTTGGCTGCTTCATTGCTGACATAAAGGCAAGTTTATGAGCACTATGTTCTGTATCAATCATCCTCAGTGAGTCAATGGGTCAAATAATATATAGATGACACATCAACTGACTATTTCACTGCCAGGCAATTGGTTAAACATGACGGAATTATTCCAAATTGGTGGAGTCTCAGAACATAACGATCATGGATTCGTAAATCCTGGGGCCTAGGTTAACATGTGGGGACACAATTCAAAGCCGGTCACATGACAGCTTATGAAATTTCAGTTCAATTCATTAGTAAAACTGTACAACCAGTAGGACTCTGGTGACTTTACCGTTTAAACTGGAACTAAAACTGAATCCCAGTCAAGGCAGCCATGAAATTATCATTTATTGGTGAATGAAGTGTTCCTTTACCATCAAAAGCCTTCAGTGAAGTAGACTGGTCATTCTGAACTGATTTGGCCTCTATGTTATTTTAGGGTCACTAGTACGCATGTTAACTATCCTCTGAAATGGACAAGCAAACTACACAAATTCACTGGCCATGTCGTAAAAACATTCTAACATGCAACTACAGCAGGTTATCCTCCAAACAGTAAGTATCAGCATTGAACAAAATCGGTCAAATTGCATCAATAAATGCAAAAGAAATCTCATCCTGTTGCCTAACGCACCGCACTTTTCACATCAGATTCTTTATTTCATTCCAGTACATAACACTTCTTCCAATACAATCCTGAATGAGTTCAGAAACATGGCACATATGCAGCTTCAGATCTTTCCAGATATAAACCAAGACCACATGTGAAGTAATCTCAGCCTCTCCATCTGAAGACTGTTACAAATTCCTGGTGTCAACACATTTGTGCTTACTCTTAAGGTAGGAAAGAGGGAACAATAAGAGGGAGAGACTCTTTCCAGGTTGACCCATTGGTGATGATCACAGCACAACAGTGAAAAGGAGACACTGAGAACATCATCAGCCCCACCTTGCATGTTCCTTTTCACCTCAGATTGACCTAGGAGAGCCTCAGCAGGACCAATTCATATCATTCCAATTCATTCAAATATTCAGCCAAATATTAATATCCATTCCAATATCAATTCAAAGGCCATATTGAGCAGCTTCCTTACCTGTTGTAAAAGAAACTGTAACTGGATCTGATGCTGTACCACCTGCCGCCAGTGTGAATACACTGAATGTATAATTGGTCCCAGGATTCAGATCCACCACTGTAATAGACTCATCAGAAACAGTGCTATTTGAAGACACATCTCCAATCGTCTCCACCTTATATCTGTACTCATCCTTATAGTCTGACTGGCGGTCCCATCTCAGAGTAATTGAAGTTGTGTTGCGACTCGCAAGGGTTACATTAGCCACGGCATTTGGTGCTGCAAATAGAAATCAGATGTTGAGAACAACATCAGCCGTACCTTACCTGCTCCTCTCCACCTCCCTATGATCCATGACATCCTCAGTAGGACCAATCCATATCATTCTACCTCTGGTACACTACATTGAATTGACCATCAAACATCACATCTAAGCCAAACTCCCTCCAAGAATTCCTCGAACCTTTCTCCTAGATGCTGAAGTCTCTCTGTGCTCTCTTGCTTCAGGGATGGATTATTATAAATTTTTATGTTAAATCACAGCCAAGACTGGAAACAAGTTGACAGGTTTGCCTGATTCAGGTCTGGCTACCTGTCTTTCATTTTGATATCTTTGACATTCTCCTCTTGCACTGAAGATGCAACAGAACTGGTTCCACACAACAGCAGTTATTATAGTCCATCTGCGATCCTTCAGATTTATGCTTGATTGCTGACATAAAAGCAAGGTTATGAGCAGTGTCTTCCATATCAATCATCCTCAGCAGGCCAATGGAGTGAATGATATATTGATGAGCAATCAACCCACCATTTCACCACCAATGTTAGTAAATTGCGATACAATTACTCCAAGCAGTGAACCACCGACTGAGTCTCAGAGGACAGTGGTAAAGTCACTTGACTCATAAATCCAGGGGCCTAGTTTAATACGTGGGGACATGATTCAAACCCAGTCACACAGCAGCAGATCGAGTTTGAGTTCAATTCATTAATGAAGCTGTTTATTGGTAGGAGTCTGGCGACTTTACCTTTCAAACTGGAATTAAAAGGTGGATCCGAGTCAGGAAACTGTTGTTTATTGATGTAAAAGAAAACACTTGATTCACCAGCGACCTTTAGGGAATGGGATCTGCCATTCTGAACTGGTTTGGCCTTCATTTGTCTCCAGGCTCAACAGTAACATGATGCTAGTCAACAGTGTGGTGCTGGAAAAGCACAGCAGCTCAGGCAGCATCCGAGGAGCAGGAGAATCAATGTTTCAGGAATAAGTCCTTCATCAGAAATGAGGTTGTGTCCCAAGGGGGTGGTGAGATAAATGGGAGAGGGGTGAAGCTAGGGGGGAAGGTAGCTGAGAGTGCTAGAGGCAGATGAAGGTGGGGGTGATGGTGATAGGTTGACTTGGAGGGTGGAGCAGATTGGTGAGAAGGAAGATGGACATGTAGGACAGGTCATGAGGGCATGCAGAGGTGGAAGGGTGAAACTGGGATAAGGTGGGGAGACAGGAAATGAGGAAACTGGTGAAATCCACATTGATGCCGTGGGGTTTGAGGATCCCGAGCGGAAGATGAGGCGCTCTTCCTCCAAGCATCGGGTAGTCAGGGAGTAGCAGTGGAGGAGGCCCAGAACCTGCATGTCCTTGGCGGAGCGGGAGGGAGAGTTAAAGTGTTCGGCCACGGTGCGGCAGGGTTGGTTGGCGAGGGTGTCCTGGAGATATCCTCTGAAGCACTCTACAAGTAGGCGTCCTGTCTCCCCAATGTAGAGGAGACCACATCAGGAGCAATGGATGCAGTAAGTGATATGTGTGGAAGTGCAGGTAAAACTCCGATGGATGTGGAAGTCTCCTTTGCAGCTTTGGATGGAGACAAGGAGGGAGATGTGGGTGCAGGTTTTGCAATTCCTGCAGTGGCAGGGAAGGTGCCAGGAGGGGAGGGTGGGTTGGTGGGGGGGAGGGGCATGGACTTGACAAGAGAGTTACTGGCAGGGACATTGGGAAAGGAAGAAGCAGAGGACCTGGAGATCCGAGTCATGGCAGATGAAGGTGTATGGGGACTGGATGCCCATGGTAAAGATGAGGCGTTGGGGGCCAGGGAAATGGAAGTCTTGGAGGAACTGGTGGGGGTGGGTGGTGTCCCGAATGTATGTGGGGACACAATTCCACCACAGAACACATTAGATGGCCTCCTTCTTGAAAGACTGCAATTTCCCCTCCCATGTGGTTGATGATGCCCACTAGCACATCTCATCCATTTCCCGCACCTCTGCCCTCAAACCCCATCCCTCCAACTGCAACAAGGACAGAACCCCGCTGGTCCTCACCTTCCACCCCACCAACCTCCGTATACATCGCGTCAGCCTCCGCCAGTTCTGTCAGCTACAAACGGACCCGACCACCAGAGATATATTTCCATCCCCACCCCTATCCGCTTTCCCTAAAAAACCATTCCCTTCACAACTCCCTTGTCAGGCCCACGCCCCCCACCTTAGGAATTGCAAAACCTGCGCTATTATATCTCCCCTCCCCCCACCTCTGTCCAAGACCCCAAAGGAGCCTTCCACATCTATCAGAGTTTTACCTGCACTTCTACATGTCATTTACTTTATACAATGCTCCTGGTGCAGTCTCCTCTACATTGGGGAGACAGGATGCCTACTTGCAGAGTGCTTCAGAGAACAGCTCCAGGACACCCGCACCAACCAACTCCCCGCCCCCAACACTTCAACTCCCCCTCCCACTCAGCCAAGGACATGCAGGTCAGGACCTCCTCCATCACCACTCCCTAACTACCCAACGCCTGGAGGAAGAAAGCCTCCTCTTCCACCTCAGGACCATCCAACCCCACGGCATCAATATGGATTTCACTCATTCCCGGTCCTCCCACCTTATCCCAGTTCCAACCTTCCAACTCGGCATGCCCTAAATGACCTGTCCATCTTTCTTCCCATCAAACTGCTTGGCTCACAAGCCTCATTCCTGATGGAAGGACCTTTGCCAGAAATCTCCTGTTGAATCTCCTGCTCCTCGGATGCTGCCTGATCTGCTCTGCTCTTCCAGCACAATCCTCTTGACTCTAATGTCCAGCATTTGCAGTGCTCACTTTTGCCAAGTAACATGACTCTATCCTCTGTGTGGTTCGCAGGCACCAAACAATTTCACTATCAACATCACAGAAAACAATTTAACATGCAATTACAGCCGATAATCTTCTGAGAAGTATTGGTAATCAATGATGGTCATATTTCATCAACAGATGCAACAGAAATCTCACTGTGTTGCCTAATGCAACACAGGTTTCACTTTGCACAGCAGAATCCTTATTTCATTCCAGTATATAACACATCCTCCACTACCATGCCCAGAGGTCTGACAAATGTGGAACAAATATAACTTCAGACCCATTCCAGATAAAAACCAAGATATACTCTGGTATAATCTCAATCTCCCTACCAGGTATTTTAGAGTTACAGTGGAGAGGAAAAGGCTTCAAAGTAATGTTATCATCTGGTTCCTGTTTATTTATAGGAAGAAAGAGGGAATTTTAAGCGAGACTCTCTCCAGTTTCATCCACAATCAAAAGACAGCACGTAGTCTGAAATCCACATTGAGCAGTTTCCTTACCTGTTGTAAAGGAAACTGTGATCGGATCTGATGCTGTACCATCTTCCGCCAGTGTCAACACTCTGAATATGTATTTTGTCCCAGGGTTCAGATCCACCACTGTAGTAGACTCAACATTAACAGTGCTATTTGAAGTTGGATCTCCAATTGTCTCCACCTTATATCTGTACTCAGCCTTATAGTCTGCTTGGCGGTTCCATCTCAGAGTGATTGAAGTGGTGTTGCGACTCACAAGGGTTACATTAGCCACTGCATTTGGTACTGCAAATAGAAATCAGATGTTGAGAACAACAACAGCCTCACCTTACCTGCTCATTTTTGCCTCTCAATGATCCATGACAGCCTCAGTAGGACCAATCCATATCATTCCACCTCAGATACACTACACTGAATTGACCATCACACATCACATCTAAGCCAAACTGTCTCCAAGAATTGCTTGAATCTTTCTCCTAAATGCTGAAATGTCCGTGTGCTCTCTTGCCTCAGGGCTCGATTATTCTAGGTTTTTATGTTACATCATATGCCAAGATTGTAAAAGAGTTGACAAGTTGCCCTGATTCAGGTCTGCCTAGCTCTGTCTTTCATTTTGACATTTTTGACAGTCTCCGCTTCCACTGAAGGTAAAACAGAATTGGTTCCACACAACAGCACAGTTACTACAGGCCATCTGTGATCCGTCAGTTTTATGCTTGACTGCTGACACAAAGTCAAGATGATGAGCAGTATCATCCACATCAATCATCCTCAGTGAGCCGATGGATTAAATGGTATGTTGATGAACAACCAACCCACCATTTCATTTCCAAAGTTGATAAGTTACAATGCAATCGTCCCAAATTGAGAACCATCGATTGAGTCTCAGAAGACAGTGATAGTGTCATTTGACTTATCTATCCAGGGGCGTAGGTTAATACATGGGGATACAGCAGCTGATGGAGTTTGACCTGAATTCATTAATGAAGCTGTTTGATTGGTAGGACTCAGGTGATGTTACCTTTCAAACTGGAATGAAAAGGTGAATCCCAGTCAGAAAACTATTGGTTATTAATGTTAAACAAAACACTTGGTTCATCCATGACATTCAGGGAAACAGATCTGCCATTCTGAACTCATTTGGCCTCCATTTATCTGCAGCCTCAACAGCAACATGGCTCTATCTTAAGTACCCTCCAAAATGGACCTGCAAATGACATAACTTCACTATCCATGTTACAGAAACATTCTAACATGCAACTAACCTTCTGAACAGTAATCATTGGTAATGAACAATGGTGGTCACATTTCATCAAGAAATTCAACAGAAATCTTATCATATTTGACTAATGCACCACATGTTTCACTTTCCACAGCAGAATCCTTACATCATTCCAATACATAACACTTCCTCCACTACCATGCCCAAAGGTCTGAGAAATGTGGACCAAATACAGCTTCGGACCCGTTCAAGATCAGAACTGATATAATCTCAAATCTCCCTACTAGGTGTTTGAGTTGCAGTGGTGAGGAAAACGTTTCAAATTAATAGTATCATCCAGTTTGTGTTGATTCATTGGTAAGAAAGAAGGAATGTTAAGAGAGATTCTATTCAGTTTCATATATTGGTGACAGTCACAAAAGAGTACATCAATCCAAAGTTGACACTGGACAGTTTCCTTACCTGTTGTAAAAGACACTGTGACTGGACCTGATGATGTACCATCTCCCACCAGTGTGAACACGCTGAATGTGTATTTTGTCCCAGGGTTCAGATCCACCACTGTAACAGACTCATCAATAACAGTGCTGTTTGAAGATGGATCTCCAATTGTCTCCACCTTATATCTGTAGTCAGCCTTATAGTCTGCCTGGCGGTTCCATCCCAGAGTAATTGAAGTGGTGTTGTGATTGACAAGGATTACATTTGTCACGGCATTTGGTACTGCAAATAGTAATCAGATGTTGAGACTAACTTCAGCCTCACACTGCCTGCTCCTCCACTCCTCTCAATGATCCATGAGAGTCTCAGCTGGACCAACCAATATCATTCCAATACTGATTCAATACTGATCACAAACATCACATCAACAACCCACAATCTATGTGAGGAAGTGTCCTGTTGAAATTCCCTGTGCTCTCTTGCCTCAGGTCTATGTTATGAATGTCAACATTACATCAAAAACCAAGACTGTGTACATGTTGACTAGTTTGGATAATTCAGATCCAGCTAGATTTCCTTCCTTTCAACATCTTTGACATTCTGCACTTGTAGTTGCTCAATAATTTGCAGTTTAACAGAATTGTATACACTGCAGCACAGTTACTGCAAACGTTCTGTGATATCTCAGTTGGCTGCTACACTGTTGACATAAAGGCAAGATTATGAGCAGTATCTTCTGTATCAATCATCCTCAGTGAACCAATGGGTCAAATGGTGTATTGATGACACATCAACTGACCATTTCACTACTAGCTGACAGGTAAAATATGCTACAATTTTTCCAAATATAGAACCACTAAGTCTCAGAGCACATTGACAATGGACTCAAAAAATCCAGAGGCTTAGGTTAACGTGGAGACAAGATTCAAAACCAGTTATATACCACAGCTGATGAAATTTCAGTTCAATTCATTAATAAAGCTGTACGACGAGGAGGACTCTGGTGACTTTATCAGTAAACCTGGAATTAAAAGGTGTACTCCAGTCAAAACAGCCATGAACTTATCATTTTTGATGGAACAGGACGGCATGGTGGTTTAGTGGTTAGCACTGCAGCCTCACAGTGCCACGAACCTGGGTTTGATTCCAACCTCGGGGGACTGTCTTCACGGAGTAAGCACATACTCCCAGTGTCTGCGTGGGTTTCCTCCGTGTACGCCGGTTTCTGACAAAATCCAAAGGTGTGCAGGTCAGGTGGATTAGCCATGCTAAATTGTCCAAACTGTTATGTGCATTAGTCAGAGGGAGATGGGTCTGGATGGTTTCCTCTTCGGAGGGTCAGTTGGGCTGAAGGGCCTGTTTCCACACTGTAGGGAATCTAATCTAACCTACCTTCTGGAAAGGAGATCTGCCATTTTGAACTAATTTGGCCTCCATGCCTCCATGTTAGTATCCTCTGAAATGGACGAGCAAGCTACTCAAAATCACTGGCCATGTCGCAAAAACTTTCTAACACGCACCTACAGCAGATAACCTTCGAAACACTTAGTACTAGCAATGAACAATGATGGGCACACTCCATCAATAATGCCAAAAGAAATTTCGTCATGTTTGTCTAATGCACGACACTTTTCACTTCCCACATCAGAATCCTCA
>NC_057725.1:52587302-52623812 GCF_004010195.1 Chiloscyllium plagiosum | reverse complement strand
TGTGGCATTGTTCTGTTTCCAACACTAGCCAACAGTGCTCATTTGTGAGAGGTTAATATTGAATTAAGAGCAGTATTTGGCTGTGTTCAGTCAATGAGTACAGGTTTGTAATTGCCCAACCTCCATCTTTTGTAGTCAACTAACTCTAAATCAGTGTATGAAAGGTGATTGTCATCCACTGTATCAACCAGTAGGCCTAAAATTAAGATTCTAGAATGGCAACTGGTGGTTCTCCTGTGTTCTGTCTGGGATAGACATGGACAGAGGGGCTCATGTTTTCTGTGAAGCTGATTCATTGGTGTTTGTGTTCCCGTGTATGCATGGGCTTGCTCCGGTTTCCTCCCACAGTCCAAAGATGTACACGTTAGGTGGACTGGCCATGTCACATTGCCCCGTAGTGTCCATGGATGTTTAGGCTAGATAGATTAGCCATGGTCAATGCAGGGTTACAAGGACAGGGTAGTGGGCTGGGTCTGAATGGGATGGTATTCAGAAGGTCAGAATTGACTTGATGGGTCAAATGGCCTCTTTCAGCATTGTAGGAATTCTATAATTAAGTGTGAAGTATGGTCATTTAGCATTGTCCCTACGCAGTTCAACTGCACAAGGGAGGTGAGATCTCACTGGGAGATATCTGAAATTGTGCCACTTTGCAGTCAGAATGTCCATCTATTGTCATTGAAAGGTAATAGTCTCTATTTTATTTTAATCGGAAATACTTTGCCTGGTTTAAAAAAAAAATGCCTGCAGGTAATGCAGAGAGTTCTATTTACAGCTGAACTCCCTGCAGGAGAGAGTCTTCCACCCACTGAGCTATCATTACCGCAACTCCAGCAGAAGCTGCTAAAGCAGAGATGCAGCAAAACATCTGAGCGAGATTTAATAAGAGACAGGGGAGATGTGGAGCTTGCAAAACAGGAAGCTCATTGAGTGCACTGCTATAAAGCGTCTGGTCCATATTGTGACTAAATTCCAAGGAACCACTTGTAATTGTATAAGATGCTTCAGTAACAAAGAGCTTTTGCCCAGTTGTATTTGGCACTTTTCCCATTGAATTGTCAAGCTGCTTGACAATGATGAAGACGATAGTGATTTCTGGGCTGAAGGCAAACTGTTCTCCTGTTTGTCTTTCTATCCTGTTGAAATCTCTGTGAATTTTCAATATTGTTTTAATTTGATGTTGATGAGATTTCAATATATGAACAGATGTAGTGTAAATAAAAATAGCTGGTATAGTTCCAATACTTCCAAACACACACATTCATAACTAGTTAATTTACATTAACGTACAAGGTTCTTTATGCACAAAAGCACCACATCCTTGTTTACATTGTATACAGGTCACTTATGGTGCATCACACACTGTGTGGAATAGTTGAAATGTACAATATGTTCTTAACTCTGAGACCAGAGCACAACACTTAAAACGCTCTGTCCAATTTATTTTCAGTTCAAATAATTCAGAAATAAAGAACTATTGAAAAATACTTAAACAATAAAATTAGAATCCATTGACCAGGAGTTAATTAATATCTTGCAAGGATCAATTAGAATTGTTTCTCACTCGACTTTGAAGGTGTGTGTTGCCCATGAATGGAACACCACACACTGACAGTCAGAGCTGTAATGGACTTCAAAGAATTTGATTGAAGCAGTTTCTTTTCAAGTAAATGTATAAATTTCCATTCTTACAATAGTTAACTTATTATGATATGGAGAAGCCGGTGTGGGACTGGAGTGGCCAAAGTTAAAAATCACACAACACCAGGTTATAGCCTAACAGGTTTATTTGGAAGCACTTGCTTATGGAGCATTGCTCCTTCATCAGGTAGCTGTGGGACAGAACTTCTGTGTCTTATAATCCTGTCCCACAGCTACCTAATGAAGGAACAGTGTAAGTTAACTTTATTTTCTTGAGAATACTTAATAAGTTAAAGCTATCTGCATGACTCCCATCCACAGATATCAACGTTTCAAGGTAACTGTTTTATTTTGTCAAGGCAGTACGGACTAATGGTATCTCAGTGCAACTATTTATCATTTGATGAGAGAGGATTGTGTTAATTTTAACCTGTTCATTCAAAATCTCCATTGTGTTTAAACTCTGTTTAGGTTAAGTTTTCATTTATAAACTCAAGTACGTGTTGCTCCTTTAGAAGGCTAGATGATAGGTCTATTCAGTGCTGAAGATATTCCATTGATGCCTTTTATGGTTTAGAGTGTAGTCTCTTGACATTACTTAATCACATCACTGGCTGTTCAAAACTTGTTAAAATGTTTTTCTGGAACTTTTCTCCACTCATCTTTTCAAATTAACTGAAATGTCTAATGTCTCAAGTAAGGATTTAATACAGTAATTAATTCCAGTAAAAGGAAAATGGCATTCTGTAATTGAATTACCATTGTATCTGTTGTACACTGATCGCGGTTTTTACCTGGCCTCAGCCTCTCCCAAAATATTTGGGCTAAACCTTGGATATTTGTTTTTCCCCAGAGGTGTTTTTCTGAGTTGAAATCGGATCGGAAAGTTTGCTTAATTTCTTAGGATGTATCACCAATAATCAGGCAGACTTAATGAGAGGATGTTTTTCCTTGCCTCCTCTTGTACTCTGTTCAGTAGCTATTCAGCAATCTTTCAAAAACAAGAAGCCAAATTTAAAAATCTTAACTCAGGAACAATACATAAAATGTATGTTGATTGTTTTCAAAAACAGAAAAGCTAGGCCAGTGAAAGAAATGTAGAGTAAACATCTGCCGTGAGCTTGCTGAATGACTGACTTAGCAGGCTCGAGGGCCTAAATGGCCACCTGCTCCTAATTCAGACAGTAGGGATGTGTTGAAAATAAGAAGAACAGTTGTGGTTTTTGTCATTTAAGTCTATAATTTCTGCATTTATAGAAAGGGATTAAATTGAGAATACGCTAAAATGTGGAATGGACACGTTAGGCGAATGCAACTGTGATTGGGGTAAAGATACCGCCCTTTCGTTTTAATGCTGCTTCAATTTAAACGAAAAGTCATCAATTGAATTTGAAACTAATTTTTTCACATTTTTTAATCACCACAAAAAAACCTATGGAAATGGAAGGAATATGTACAAATGAAGAAAAAGCCAACATGTACTTTCCTAATCTTTTTTTATTATACAAGACTTTTGACTTTGAAAGCTGAAAGACACCTAATTAAGAGAAACCGATTGAAGGAGGAAAGGAAGAAACTTGTAAATGAGAGGCCTTGGTCTCTTCTCCACCTGCATTTTGTTGGAGCATGAAAGAATGAGGGTAAATGGATGGAAAATTAAAAGTGAGGTGAGAGAAGCAGAGGGGCTACAAGGGTTGAGTGAGTTGCTCAGAGGTAGCGATAGCAGTGACAAAAACAGAAGTTGCTGGAAAAGCTCAGCAGGTCTGGCAGCATTTGAGGAGAGAAATCAGAGTTAACGTTTCAAGTCGAGTGACTCTTCCTCCAAAGGGATAGTGGTGAATATGTGAGTGTGGTGAGGGTTGGATTCCTTTTTGGAAGATGCAGTCTGCAATAAGAATGAGGAGTGAGCAAGTGAGAATGGTTTTGGAAGGAAATTGGAAGGGTTCCTCAAAGGGCCACACTTCTGCCCAATTATTGCCACTAAATAGAGCCTGAGCCACTGATGACTAATGACCTACATCAAATGACCTACTGTCTGCTACTTTCTAACCCAAATAGAAAGATAAAGAGAAACTCAACAAGAAGACCTGTGGGGAGAGAATAGTTGAGAAACTAGGAAGACAGAGAATCAGCAACCCAAAGATATGAGAGGCAAATGAAAATTAGAGGCTATATTCTCCAACATGCAATCGGTCACATTGCAGGATGTCACCTTGTATAAAATAAAGACAAATGTTCTGTATTATTACAAAAGCTGTATCTGATGTGTGGTCCGCCTAACTTGAGAGTAAGTGTAGCTTGAACGTTATTCTGGAAAGAACAAGGATGAAGCAGGGTGAAAGGCGATTAACCCTGTTTCGAATCAGTATTCTTCCTGACCTGGGAATGCTCATGACATTCACAAACATTCTTTGATAACAAATAACTGAATCTCGTTCTAACCTAGCAGGTGTATATATATTATTTTTAAAAAGCCTCTGATCACCATATTTTGTGCCAGAGAGCTAATGTGCCATGGAGTAGCATCCACCAGCTCCAGAGGAAGACTCAAAGCCGTGACAGGGATGGGAAGATAGCTGGGATAGCATGCTAAAACACCCCCCCCACCCCCCCCCCCCACTTACTGGAGTAGTAGCCTAATTTTAATACCAGACCCTCAAACCTTCACCCCTTCAGCCTCCCACATTTTCTTCATGCCCCTCATATTCCCCATTCTCTCATTACCCCTCTATCTTCCCATGAACTTCCACACCTGCTTTAGACCCATGGACCTTTTTAAAAAGACACTTAGCACAATCCTGTCCCTAGTGTCTGCTTTATCTGCTGTGAGTGTTTCCTGTAGCATTAACAACAACAGACTTCATTTACATAAGCATGTTTGATATACTAAGTATTTTGCGAGATCCCTCATGGTGTATCTCAAAAAAAAATTGGCACTTAGCTGCACAAAGAAAGCTGGTTGATGTGTTAGGTTTTAAGGAGTTCCCTAACCGAGAGGGAGGTGTAGAGAGTTCCAGAGTTTACAGTTTACACAAATGATGACACAGCCACCCCTGAAAATTAGAGGATTCGGCTGCAACTGAGATTTATTATCTCTAAATGTTTACTGCCTTGAATAAAATTGTTTAATGATTCAAATAGGTACAGTCTGCTTCTGTGTCTAACTTGGATATCTGACTAAGTATGAGCAAGAACAATGTCAAGGGAGGTTTGTTTTCCATCTACTCAGTACCGGTAGCAGAGTGCGTGATAATATGGATGGGCTTTTAGTGTATGTCAACTCTATCTTCTTGACCTTACGATGTAAGACCCTCTGCATATGGTACACACTAACTGCTTGATGTTGATACGTTTCTTAGAAGGACAAACCATTCACAAGACAAAGTTCTCTGCTAAAACAGAATCCTGTGGACGCTGGAAATCTGAAATAAAAACAGGAAGAGCTGAAGAAACTCAACAGCCATGGCAATTTCTGTGGAGAGAGAAAGAGTTAGTGCTTTGAGTCTGATTTGACTCTTCAGAACTGTTTTGCATATCCATAGTGAAGATGTGACTGGGGCCAGGAAACTGGAACTGATGCAAAAAGTCAGAAGAATCATGATTCTAAGTGGGAGGAGACTGAATAGGGGAGGACGAAACAGTAAGGATAGGAAGAGTTAAATTGTGTGGGAAAACAAACCGGCTGAAATGATGAGTCTATCTGGCAAATCCTGTTTATGGATTTTGGGACGGAGACAGAAGTGAGCTGTGTGGTTTTGGGGACCTATGAGGTGAGAATGGGGGAGATGAGGTCAGTGAGAAACCTGGATTAAACAGCTTGATCTTCAGTCGGTAGGATCACGGTCCTTGAGGAGATCAGAGGAAGTGTCTGAGAGTTGGCACTCAGCCTCTGCCAGGCAGCACACCAGGTGATAACAGCATGGCCCTTAAAGCACCAGGTCTGATAACAAAGTCAGGGTTAAACCTGAGAAAAAGGAGTGTTGTGAGTTTGGAGAGGTAAGGGGAGCAGAGAAATTAGGGTGGGCAATGTCCCATCAGTTCTCAATGAAGAGATCAAGTGTAGGCAAAAGGCCAGAAAGAGGGGCCCAGCTGGGGCAGTGTCTTGGGTGAGAGGGTCTGTATGGTATGGAGAGGACTCCTGTCCAAAGATGTGCACATGGAGGCAAAGGTGATGAAGAGTGCAACATCATATTGTACCTGAAACTCATTGAGTTGGGGGCATAAAGAGATAAAACTAAGTCTGTTGAGCTCATTGACAGGGTATAGATCTCCATATGTGGCGGTAACAACTGGCTAAGGAACGTTTTATGTTTCATAAAACTGTAATCATGAGTGGATTTGAAATATGAATGATGGAAACACGGTTGGAATCCTTGCAGGTAAGGTAGAGCAGGGGAGAGTTACTGTCAAAGGAGATGTAGCTGTGAAGTTTTCGGCAAACACTTTGTCAAACACCAGGAGAGAAATAGACAGCAATGAAAGTGAACAAGCTAAAAGATTGAAACAGAAATCCCATCCCGCAGATGAGCAGAGCTCCTTTTGAGGTGGGCGTACCTGGAAGAGAAGTGACCGTGAATTAAACACGAAACAAAATACTGGACTTCTGATATAACAATAGAAAGTGTTGGAGAATCTCTGCAGGCCTGGAAGTGCCAGTGGAAACAAAGTTAACATTTTGAGTCCGATATATATCTTCCAGCTGTGAAGAAGGGTCATACCGGATTCAAAACGTTAACTCTTTGTCTCGCCACCGATGCTGCCAGACCAAGGGTGGCACAGTGTCTCAGCGGTTAGCACTACTGCCTCACAGCACCTGGGTTTGATTCCAGCCTTGGTTGACTGTCTGTGTGGAGTTTGCACATTCTCCCCTTTTCTGTGTTGGTGTCCTCCCACAATCCAAAGATGTGCAGGTTATGTGAATTGGCAATGCAAAATTGCCCATAGTGATCAGGTGTTTGTAGGCTAGGTGCATTAGTCAGGGCTAAATGTAGAGTAATAGGGGAGGGGAATGGGTCTTGGTGGGATCCTTTTTCGGAGGGTTGGTGTGGACCTGTTGGGCCAAAGGGCCTGATTCCACACTGTAGGGATTCTACCTGCTGATGTTCTCCAGCACCTTTTGTTCTTATTTTTCTCGCTGACGTGCTTTTTAAAACAGCCAGACAGAAGGATATTGATAAATTTGGAATGAGCTCCCCTTTTCCAGAGAACCTCACTGTTTACGAATAGGGCTCAGTTACCCATGGTACTGCAGCCCCGCTGATAGCTGCATAGACACCAGATGTACCCTTGTCGAGGCCATGTCCTGCTGACCTTGACTCATTCATTTGATTCCAGTATAATTTTCTGAGGATGAGTTTTGAATTGCAAAAGCGTCTCAGTAGCAGTTAATGAGGAATTAATTGTTAAATAATCCCCAGTCATGTCACAGGGAGTGTAAATTGGCAGCTCCAGATCAATCAGAAATAGAGCCTTCCTTTTCTGGGTGTGGTTTCCAGCTCAGCTCATTTCAGTTCAGATTGCGCTCTGCTTGGATCAAATCCACTACCAAAAGTGCATGCAGGATTTTATTCCATTAACTTGCACTGCAGGTTTATTCCGAATGTGGTACAGAAATTGTAGCTGGGGTAACAAAGAATGGTCTGTAGCTCAAAGAGTGAATGGGCAGCATTTGGGAACATGAAGGCCCATTGTCAATGAATATCCATTACAAAGGATGAGTGTGGCTGCATTTATTAAGGAGACCTTTGCAATGCATTATGCAGAGAATATCCGTAAAGGTCAAGGACAGCATTTATTTAGTTAGATCTAAGAAACAACTTTGGGCATATTTCTCAGTCTGCCACTTCGTGAAAAAGACAGAGAAAAGCAAATTTGCAGGCAAGTACAAAAGATATACTACTGTGATGGTGGAGTTGAGTGATTTAGAATGTAAACCGGGATAGTGAGAATGTAAAGGACAAAGAGGTTCTGATTTACATTCCAGAGAATTTTCTTGATCAGTATGTTTCCAGTTTGTGAGAAAGGAGGCAGTGCTAGATGTGATTGCGGTGGACTAATTGTCCGTAGGAAACATTGAGGCAATAACAATTGTAACATTTAGCCTAATCATAGAAAAACACAAGAAATCTTGACTCAAAATATTTAGAGTAGGCCAATTTCAGAGAGTTAAATCAGACCTGGACTAAATAACATGGGAATTCTGATGAAAGGTCACAACTCAAAACATCGACTGTTGTTGATGATGCCGACCTGCTGAGTTTCTCCAGTACTTTCTGTTTTTGTTTGTTTCAGATTTCCAGTATCCACAGTTCTTTGTTTTATGTTGTTCTGGGCTAAGTACACTGGAGTCAAAGATCGGCAGACAAAGCTGTAATGGAACAATGGGCAGCAATTAGAGATTTCAGATTACAAATCAGACCATCAGTGTAGAGTCACAGGTAGATAGGATAATGAAGAAGGTGTTTGGCATGCTTTTCCTTTATTAATCAGAATATTGAGTATAGGAGTTGGGAGGACAGGTTGTGGCTGTACAGGATGTTGGTTAGGCCACTTTTGGAATATTGCATGCAATTCAGGTCTCCTTCCTATCGGAAGGATGTTGTGAAACTTGAAAGGGCTCAGAAAAGATTTACAAGGATGTTGCCAGGGTTGGAGGTTTTGAGCTATAGGGAGAGGCTGTGCTGTTTTCCCGGGATCGTCGAAGACTGAGGGGTGACTTTATAGAGGTTTATAAAATCACGAAGGGGATTTTAGACAAATAGGATAAATAGACAAAGTCTTTCCCCGGGGTAGGGGAGTCCAGAACTAGAGGTCATAGGTTTAGGGTGAGAGGGGAAAGATATAAAAGAGACCTAAGGGGTAACGTTTTCACGCAGAGGGTGGTGACTGTATAGAATGAGCTGCCAGAGGAAGCAGTGGAGGTTGGTACAATTGCAACATTTTAAAAAGCATCTGGATGGGTATATGAATAGGAAGGATTTGGAGGGATATGAGCCAGGTGCTGACAAATGGGACTAAATTAGGTTGGAATATCTGGTTAGCATGGATGAGTTGGACCGAAGGGTCTGTTGCTATGATGCTGTATGTTGCTATGATGCTGTATGTCTCTATGACTCTCTGACTTGCTTGAATGGCAGAACAGGCTTGAACAGCCGTATTCACTTGAGAAACATTAAAACCGAATGAAGAACAAAATAGTGTAGATGATTGAAAACTTCTGTTCCAATAAAAAGATTACTTATCTTGAAAAGTGAACACTATTTCCCTTAAGTGTTGCCTGACTTGCTTGGTTTTTTTGGATTTGTTTTCCTATGGCATATTAGGTTGACAACGTATTCGGAAAGTAAGGAAAGAAAATATTTTGAGAAGCAGCAAGAGTGTGAGAAGAAACTGGCAGTTAACAACATAAAAGAATCTAAAAGCCTTCTTTAGCTATATAAATAATACAACACATTTAAGAGGAGAGATCATGCACAGAAAGGATAACTATGGATGGAGACTGAAGGCATTACTGAAGTATAATTAGGTACTGAGGGTAGTTTGCCTGTGCTAAAGTAAAAGTGGAAGAAGGAGCTGCTGAGTTTTGGATGGGCTAAAAGTTGATGAAAAGGCCAAATCAGAAGGACAGATTCTATTTAAAAGTTGGTAATTAGTGGGCGGCACGGTGGCCCAGTGGTTAGCACTGCTGCCTCACAGCGCCTGTAGACCCGGGTTCAATTCCCGACTCAGGCGACTGACTGTGTGGAGTTTGCACATTCTCCCCGTGTCTGCGTGGGTTTCCTCCGGGTGCTCCGGTTTCCTCCCACAGTCCAAAAGATGTGCGGGTTAGGTGAATTGGCCATGCTAAATTGCCCGTAGTGTTAGGTTAAAGGGGTAAAGGTAGGGGTATGGGTGGGTTGCGCTTCGGCGGGTCGGTGTGGACTTGTTGGGCCGAAGGGCCTGTTTCCACACTGTAAGTAATCTAATCTAATCTAATTCACCATGACCAAAGGGATAAATGGATGCTCAGGGAAGGAACTCCAGAGCCAATTCTCCTTTGCCCGAGGGACCATGAATTCCAAATGTGACCACCACCACCACCTTCCAAAAAAAGGTGGGTAAGGATAAATTCAGCAACAACGTGCCAGCCAGTAGACATAATGATCAGAGACAAAATTAAAGTTACTTGACTGACCAAGTTTGGATCAATTGAGCAAACCTATATTGGTTTATTCTTTGATTTAGCCATTCGCAAGATTTGTGTGAGCTGTTGACCTAGGTCAGCATTTATTACCTGCCTCCATTTGCCCTGGAGAAGGTAACAGCGAGCTGTCGTCTTGAACCGCTGCCATCCATGTGGAATAGTACACGTAATGATGTTGCAAAGTGAGTTCCAGGATTCAACCTGGCCACAATGAAGGGATGGTGGCGTATTCCATGCAGGTGGTGTGTTTCCATGTGTTTACTGCCCTTGTCCATGGTAATATCATGAGTTTGGAAGTTGAAGTGAAAGGAGGACTAGTGAGTAGCTGCAGTGTGTTGTGTACACTGTTGCAAATGTGGATCTGCAGTGAAGGGAGTGAATATTTAAAGTGATGGGTGAACTGTCAATCAACTTGTAGGACCTGACTAACCTTATTCAGCTTTTGGATGAGATAACAAAGAATTAATGAGGGTGTTGTGTATATGGTTTTCATGGATTTCCAAAAGATGTTTAATAAAATGGCACATCGAGATGTGACAGCCAAATTTATGTCTTTGGAAGAACAAGGGTGGTGGCAGCATGGATACAAAAGTAACTGAGTAACAGGACACACACAAGATGGTGATAAATGGTTGTTTGATATGGCAGAAGTAGGGGATCCCATGGATCCATATGCAGGGTACTACTTTTCTTGATATATTACTGAGCTGGACTTTGGAGTGTTGGCCAGGATTTTCTAAATTGACGGATGACTCAATGCGTACAAATATTACAGTCTATAAGGAGGATAATGATTGACTTAGAGTTAAATAGGTGGAATCATGACAACTAAAATTTACTGCAGAGAAGTGTGAAATGATACACTTTGGTGTGAAGAACAAGATGATGTGATGTAAAATAAGGATGTAATTCTAAAGGGGGTGCAGGAATAAAGTGTCATTGAGGAATATGCTCAAAACATCCAAGGGTAAGCTGAGAAACCAATTAAAAAGGTGACTGGGATCCGTGGCGTTGTAAATAGAGGTATAGAAGGAGGTTTTGTGAAGGTAACAGGAAATCTCTCTGGTAGGAGGACGATACTGCCTCCTCTCGGGAGTGTCACCATGTTATGAGCCTGCAGGCAGTTGAGGAGAGGTCCAGGTAGGCCTGCCAAAGACACACACAACAGGAACCTCTACCAATCACAAGCAAATGGGCATTTGGAGACCAGCATCTCTTTTGTTCAGTGCCACAGTGGCTTCTCCAGGAAATAGAGCAATTGGGGACTTGGTTAAATTTTCTCCCTGTTTCCAAACCTGCTATGGAGAAGGGCATAAACTAATAATAATAGAACATAATAGCAGGAAAGTTTACAATAAATCTTTTTTATATAAAATATAAATTCAACTACAACAAGAGAACTGTGTCCAATATTAAATGCCGTACTTTAGGAAGAATGTGAAGGTATTAGAGGGGCAGATTCATCAGAATGGTTCCAGAGATGAGCAGTTTCAATACATGGATAGTTTGGGGAAACTGGGGCTCTTTTTTGGAAAAAAGATTAAGAAGCTACTTGGTATGTGTTCAAAATTGAGAGGTTGGATAGAAATGACTAGAAATCGATCCCGTCAGTGGAAGGATCAAGAAGGAATGACACAATTTAAGGTGATTGGCAGAAGACCCAATGAAGACAGAACTGACTTGCATAGTGAGATGTTGGGAATGGACTGCTGACAGGTCGAAAGTTGAGCAGGGAATCAACTTATCATCACAGACGCATAGGATATCAGTTTTAAATTAGCTTTGAGCTAATTTGAAAATTACGTTACAGTACTGCATGAGGTGCAGAAACACCAAGTTCTAGGGATGGGAGTACAAATTTTGGGAATACCTTCAAGGACTTCAAAAGAGGAAGAGATGGAGAGGGAGTTTGCAAGGATGTTAGGGTGAAGGTTACTCAGAAGATTGTTGATGGAGGGAGGCACAGTAGAGAGTGTTCTGGTATAATGTGACAGTTGCATTTCTCTGCAACATCATGCTGTAGAAAATCGCCCTATGGAAACCCACTACAGAAAAGGTGAGTTGGCTAGTCGACAGCTTAGAGTAAATAGAGTCCAGGATATAGGAGGTGGGTCACAAACAAAATAAGCTCAGAGGATGGATGGCAGAGAAATGGATATGAGGAGGAGCTATGAAGGACTTTTGGCATAGTCAACTCTGAGGGGCAGAGTTGGGCCAAAATGTTATTTTCAGTTTAAGAGGGAATCAGTCAATTTTGGGATTGAAGGAGGAGTAGTTGAATTAAAGTCCAGAGGAAAAAAAGTGGCTACGTTTTGAGTTTTTGGGAAGGTAGGAAAGAGCAGGGTCAGAGTGATTGAAAAAAAGAGGAAAAAAGTGAATGGAAACAAACTCATCTTGCGTGAAGACACAAAACAGACAGTTGTGGTAAAGGCTGCATTTCTATGCACTGCCTGATAATCAGCTTCATGGTAGATTGTCTAAATCTTGCCTGTTTTGATCCAGCATCTGAGATGAATTTTTGTTGCTAGGTTTGGGATTGTTGGGAGAGTGAGCAGCTGGGCACCATTTGTCTGGAAGGGCACTGATGCATAATAATTAATTATTTAATAATTGGAGCATTCAGCAGAGGGGTAAGACTACATCTGGCTTTCCTTCCAACATATAAATAAACAACTAGTCCCTAGGTGCCACTGTTTAAAATGTTTGTTTTACTCTATTTTAACCTGACATACAACACATCCTCAAACTATTTCCTCAATATCAGTTAGTGTAAGGCTATTATCCCGTTAACAGAGAAGTCTCTGTTTCTGCAGTTCCCCTTGAGCCTGTTGTCTTTTTTGAATAGCTATCAAATTGCAGCAAGGTATATGTGCATGTGGTGTCATCGCATTAGTGAAGTAAAAACACCTGCTCCTACAAGGGTCTTTTTGTCAGAAAAGGAGGCTTTTTGCTTCTCTTGAGTTATTCACGTTTTAAATTCACTGATTTGTGCACAGAGACTGAGGTCTTAGAGGCAGGATGTGGTTGTTACAGCAGCACACCAGTTCCACTGTTATCATCATTTCATTCTTTTGTCTGAGATATGAGGAGGAACTGGCAAAGCCGTACATTTGAGTAAGCTTCTGGATGTTTGAAATTGTGTGTTTTACATAAGGATTGTGGATATGCTGTGCCTGCATTTATTGCCCGTCTGTAATTACCCTTGAGAAGGTGTTAGTGAACTGCCTGTTTGTACCATTGCTGTCCGTGTGCTGTAGGTTGACCCACAACACTATTCAGGAGGGAGTTTCTGGGTTTTGACACAGACAGTGAAGGACTGGTAATATATTTCCAAGTCAGGATGGTGAGTGACTTGGAACTGGAATTTGGAGGTGGTGGTGGTTCCAAGTATCTGCTACCCTTCTCCTTCTAGCTGTTAGTAGGTTTAGAAGATGCTGTCAGCAAGACCACGGTGAATTTCTGTGTGGTATCTTTTTGATGGTATACACTTCCGCTACTGAGTGTCAGTGGTGAACTGAGTGAATGTTACAGAATGTAATGCCCACCAAGTGGCCTGCTTTGTCCTGGATGGTGTCAAGCTTCTTGAATATTATTGAAATTGTACTCATCCAGGAAAGTGGGGAGTATTCCATCATTTTCTGCCCTGTGGATAGTAGACAGGCTTTGGGAAGCCAGGAAGTGAGCTGCACACTGCAATATTCCTAGCTTCTGGCCTGATTTTGTAGCCACAGTATTTATTTGACTAGTCCAGTTCAGTTCCTGGTCAGTAGTAAGCCCCAGAATGTTGATAATGGAGGAATTCGGTGATTATAAATCCATTGAATGTCAAGGAGCAGTGGTTAAATTCTGTCTTGTTGGAGTTGGTCAGTTCCTGGCATTGTACAAATGTCTCCTGCCACTTGTCAGCCCAAATCTGGATATTATCCAGTTCCTGCTGCACTTGAACATAGACTGCCTCAGACTCTGAGAAGGAGAAAGTGAGGACTGCAGATGCTGGAGATCAGAGCTTAAAAATGTGTTGCTAGAAAAGCGCAGCGGATGAGGCAGCATCAAAGGAGCAGGAGAGTCGACGTTTCGGGCATAAGTCCTTCTTTTCCTGAAGAAGGGCTTATGCCCAAAACGTTGATTTCTCCTGCTCCTTTGAAGCTGCCTGATCTGCGCTTTTCCAGCAACACATTTTTAAGCTCAGACTCTGAGAAGTCATGAATGGTAATAAACTTTGTGCAGTCATTGGCAAACATCTCCACTTTTTTGACTTTATAATGGAAGAAAGGTCATTGACGAAGCCTGTGAAGATGTTTGGCCTCGGATACTCCCATAATCTGCTCCTGCAGAGATCTTCTGGAGCTGAGATGACTGACCTCCAACAACCGCAGTCAACTGCCAGAAATGAGTCGAACTAGTGGAGACCTTCCCCCCGACTTCCCATTGATTCTAGTTTTGCTAGGGCTCTTTGATATCACCCTCAGTCAAACATAACCTTGATGTCAAGGGCAGTGGCTTTTACCTCGCTTCTGGAATTCAGCTCTTTTGTCATGTTTGGACGAAGGCTGCATTGAGGTCTGGAGCTGAGTGGCCCTGGCGGAACCCAAACTGAGTGTCAGTGAGTAGGTTATTGGTTTCTGATGTCTGTGTACCACAAACAGTGGTTGGAGGTGGTGTGAAAGGGAAGTTCTTTAATCTGTCAAATCATTGAGCAAAGGTTTGGACAAAGTCTGTTGTTCATTTTAAAGTGTGTTTGGTGCATAGCTCAACCTAATACTGAAAGAAGGTTTTATTAGCCTGACAAGAACATGGTTGCCCTCACGACACCCCCATTTCACTGCAAAGACTATTCCGAAGTTAATTGTTAACTCCAACAGACAGTACTCATTTAGTCAAACCAAAAGAAACTTGTTGATTCTGTTGACATTTCTCAGAAAAATATTTGACTGTTGGTTGGTTGTTGGTCAGATATTTGTGGTGGATGCTGGCTTTCTGTTGTGGGATGAAATTCCAGAGTCTCATCAGTCCTCTGCACATTAATGGACTTGTGTTTGAGTGCTATGACAGCCCCTCCTGCCATATGGCATCATATCAGAGCTCAATTCATTCCTAGCCTGATGTCTGTACACACATTTTCCAGCAGAGAACAGAAGCCAGTTGTAGTCATCCAATTGCTGGCCTGGCTGAAGGCCAGGCAAGGATTAAACCTAAGTCTGTGAGACTTGGTTTGCTTTTGCTAGAGAGTGAGTCATCAGAAGAGTAAACAGGACGAGGGATTATTGCTGGGAATACATTCACACTGTACGTTGGACTTCAGTAAACCAATTAGATCCGCCACCACCCTAGAGGTGTTTGATTTGATTTTAATCTGATTCAGACACTGTCCCAAAGATTGCTTAGCTCCAGCTCCATGACACTCCTTGCCTTAGGCTATGCACTGCAAAAACACTCATCCTAACTCTCCACCACTTCCAGACTCCACTGTTCCTGACCAGTTCCTCAATCTCTACCCTTATAAACTTAAAAGTTTGTGCTGCTCCTAATCTATCCCAAACCAAGCCTTGCTTATCTATCACAAATACCTTTTCATGATAGTGTCTGTGATGCCAGTACACTTCCAAGCTGTAAAATTCTCAACACTGTGCTTACCACTCTACATTATTGTCGGTGCTGTTCCTCTCTGCAGCCTCATAACTCCTCTCTTCATCACCCCTCTAATTTACCAAATGCTCTATTTCTTTGGTTCTGATCCCATATGTGTCCCCTAACTGTTTGCAGCTGTAAATTCATTCCTCCAAATGCCAAGCTCTGGAATTCACTCTGTGAACCACTCCAGCTCCACCCTGCTTTTAAGGTACTGGTTAAAGCCCAGATGTTTGACCAAGCATTTGTTCACCCTTACTCATATCTTATTATTTGAATTTATCTCTATTTATTATTTGATTACAGCTTTGCAAAAATTCCTTTCCTGATATAAAAGTGTAATGTAGCAAATTAAACTACTGCTGTGGTTGTATCAGTGTATAACCAGTAGGGACAGTGCCTTAGTGGCCAGTGCATTTATTTGACTTGTTAGCAATACACAGTAACTCATTTGTTAAAATCCCTTAGTCTTTGGGTGCCTTGAAGATTGAATATTCCCACCAAACAGGGCTGCAGTATGAATGGTAACAGAGCCACATTTTATGATTATCTGTGACTACTTCAAGATTAATGTACTGCTCAGATTCACAACACCGGTTTGTTCTGATGGATTTTGCCTGCAAACTTCTGTTGCTGTTTGTCTTAATACAGTGTTAGATTTTAATGAAAACAACAAATACTGGAGATCACAGCAAGTCAGACAGCATCCATGGAGAGAGCAAGAGCAAGCTCATATTTTGAGTCTAGATGACTCTTCATCAGAGAGACTTTACATTGGATATATTTATTTAGTCAGTTATGTTGGCTCATATCTTGTCACTATCCTGTGCTGTACCTCTGCTTGCCTGTTTCAGGCAGAATCTGAAAATGGAAGTCTGGTATTTAAAGAAGGCTTGCAGGAAATCAGAAACATTGCCAATATTTCTAAGGAGAAAACTTCACTTACTTTTTTTCAATTAGTTTAATGAGCTATCTTAACCTGGATTTCACAGGCCAGATAACAACAACAGAGTTTGATACAATTAATTTTAAGCAGTGTTGCTAAGTCCTGGTTTTGTTTTTATTAAACTTCCCTTTCCACACTACTGCCAAACAGCAGTAGTGCTTATTTCTCCCCAGCACCCATGTCATGTGTGTGTAGATGCAGGGTCACAGTGAAGAAACATCGAGTGCAGAAAACCTGATTTGTATTCCACCACCAGGAAGAAAAAGCACCCAAGTGGCCAATGACAAACAGTGCCCCTCTCTTCAAGGGCAATGCCTACATGAATGAAAAGCAGGGGTTAAATCAAAATAGAATTGTCGGGAAAAACAAAGCACTCCACACCCCACGGTGCCCACATCTAAGCCCTGGTTTTATTTTGCACAAAGAATGAACTCAATTATTTAGCTTCTTACATTACCTTAGGACATCTGGGTGGCATGGTGGCTCAGTGGTTAGTACTGTTGCCTCACAGCAGCAGGGACCTGGGTTCGATTCCAGCCTTGGGCAACTGTCTGTGTTAAATTTGTACATTCTCCCAGTGTCTGCGTGGGTTTCTTCCAGGTGCTCCGGTTTCTTTCCACAATCCAAAGATATGCAGGTTTGGTGAATTGGCTGTGCTAAATTGCCCATAGTGTTCAGGGATGTATAGGTGAGGTGCATTAGTCAGGGGTAAATGTAGAATAACAGGGTAGGGAAATGGTTTCTCTTCAGAGAGTTAGTGGCCTGTTTCCACAATGGGAATTCTCTATGGTCTTGTGATGCTGCTCCTTTAACAAGGTTATGCAGTCCTTGACTTTTTTTTTCCAGCAAGATCATAAAAGCAGCGATTACAAAATGTCTGGCTTGGATGGGTTGTAGGGCCATTTTGATTTTAGCTAACAGATACTGCCTCAGGCAAAAGGCTTTCAAGGTTTTCTTTTTAAAATGCCTTTACAAAGAGGAGTGGCCAGTTCTCCCAGCTAAGCTTTTCTCAGGTTTGGTTTTGGTCTTAAGCAGTCTGGCTGTTCACTGAAAGTAGTCAGTTCAGTTTGAGGCTGTTGATCTAAGAAACAGCTAATGAAAGCAGGTGTTCCATGCTGGTCTCTGTGTCTCTGTCTCTGCATTTCTACTGTTTCTGTCTCTGTGCGTGTGTGTGTCCCCTGTAAGACCCTGTGTTTGATTTTACCTTTTATGCTGCAGGATGTTTATGGGGTCTGTTGCAAGTAGTTGGAACAGCATCATTAAGTTGGGATAATCTGTTGTGTTTTCAGATAGGTGAAGTTATTCTGTATTCTGTTCTCTTTTGTTTGTGTTACATTTGATAATCTTGTAAATAAATTCTGTTTTATTTAAAACTAAGTGATTTGACCAGCTGCATCTCTTCTGGAATATCCACTTTACACCTGCTTAAAACAAGTCGCAAAGTTAGGGTCTGGGTTACTTTCTGAAATACTTTGAGCGGTCTGGCCTGGTCCATAACAGTCTCAAAGCACTTTACAGCCAATGAGTTATAGTCATTGCACTGTAGGAAATGCAGGAACATAGCAAAGCCACACAACTGCAAATATGGTAACAAATCCGTTTTCAACATTGAGGAATAGATATTGGCTGACATGCAAGGAAACATGTCCATGGAAATGAAAACTGCATCCAAGGAGCAGGAGAATCGACGTTTCGGGCATGAGTCCTTCTTGAAGAAGGGCTCATGCCCGAAACGTCGATTCTCCTGCTCCTTGGATGCTGCCTGACCTGCTATGCTTTTCCAGCAACACATTTTCAGCTCTGATCTCCAACATCTGCAGTCCTCACTTTCTCCTCCATGGAAATGAAAATTCTGCCACTGTGTTTCAGCAGTGCAGTGGTACCTTCAAAAGTCCCTTTGTAGTGCAGCATAAACTTGGATTTTCTTTTTTGCTCAACTCTCTGGAATAAAACTACCTTTCAGTTCATGGGCTGAAGTTATCACTGTAGCCGAGATATTTTCTAATCAACCTATTCAGAGATGTTATTGAACACGTCTGGAGCAGTTGGGACCTGAACAACCCGGATCTCGTGGTTCAGAGGTAGGGATGCTAGCACTTAAGAATCCCAAACCATTGCTGACGGTATAACTAATGCAAGTTGTGTTAAACCAATTCAGTGTTAAGCAGATCAGGAGGGGATAATTGCTGAGGCAGTAAATATAACAACAGTGAAAATCTAGACATGTGACAAAGTTGGATCAATAATCTTTGAAACAACTGTTCATGTTAGGAGTACCACATATTGGCACCAGAATCACACTCCTAGCATTGTGACAGTTTGATGAGACTACTAAGCATAATAGATAACAGGCTGAAGTAGAGTCAAATTGGACTATAAATATTACTTCTGTTCCCCTTTTTCACATGCTGCCATACCTGCTGAGTTCCTCCAGCACTTTGTTTTTGTTTTATAATATATCACACATTATCCTCTTGCCCCAAGGAGCAGCATTGGTGCTGTATAACCCATGCAATTAAACAGGTTCCCGGATACTCTGGTTCCCTGAACAAGTCCAGCCTCGTGACTGGTAGTATTGGCCTTTCCAGGGGGTGCTGCGTTCTTGGCCCAATATACTTTATTTTAGTAAAGCTCACCGACCGAAAACATTGACTTTATTTCCTTCTCCACCTAGGCTGCTTTGATCTCAGTATTTCGAGTAGGTTCTGATTTTAGTTCAAGTTTCCAGCCTTTGCTGAAGTTTTGCTTTTGGGCATTTTGTGCTTGGCTGGTTTGTACAGATCTTTCCCCAGCAATGGAGAGGTTGTATTAGGATACTGTAACTGTCTGTGCCCCCGATTGGATTCTCTCTCAAATTGCACGTACACACCATTGCAATCTAGTTTTCAGTTCACTCTAAGCCAGTGGACTGAGTATGTCCAGCCGACCTGTGGTAGTTGAAGGAAGCCTGCCTCCTTGCCTTGCCCCACATTTCTGTGATGGTGTCCCTCAAGCGAAATCAAATCAATTGCTTCTCTCTAATAGCGTGGTGCTTTGTGATCTGTGATTAATTTGAAACTGTAAAGGCCCAACTTGAAATATATTTAGATAATCTCAGTCAAGTTTATCATAAGCAGTGGCCACTGTACATAATGCGTAATCATTGGTATTGAATTGGTCTTGCATAGGTAATCTGAGACAGACATTTTACATAGATAAGCCCTAAGAGAGGGTGATGTGAGAGAAATAAATTTGCACTCTACTCATACTTCAGTGCATCTGTGCTGTGTTTGAACATGTTGTGTGGGTGGATCCTTATTGAATGGTAAGTCTGAGTTTGGTGATTTGTTCTGGGATTGAAGTTGGTACATTTTGTCGGTTTGCAAAAGGAAAGTCCCCTATAAACACACGGACTGAGAAATGAACATTTGTATATTGAATTGGACTGGATCCCTCTGTGGTGCCCCTACAGTTGAATAGTCATAACTTGGCTGAAAATTTTAAGGTTGTTAAAGTTTGTGAAATTCTTAAACTGCACAGAGAGTCAGGAGTTCCAGGAAACAGATTATAACAATAACAATCCCAAGCTTTTCCATCTTCCTCTGTTAAATTGAAGCAGATATGCAGGACTGTTTTCAAAATAAAACTGGTACTTCTTTAAAAAGCTCTCAAAGCTCTACATTTAAAAGGTTAATTAAGATTTGATCATTTGCCATTCATTAACATTTACCACTAGTATTAAACTAAGTTCTACACTGAATAAATTTCCCAGTGGAGCTATTTCCAGCTATCAAATTACTCAAAGCGACAAGCTGAAAGCTGACTGGTGCAGTCATTATTAAACAATTTTTATTTAGCTGCTTCTCGTCACATAGAGAATAGCTCAATTCAAAATTTTTTCTTTAAGTTACAGAAAGAAGGAAGTGGGAACTGCAGAGGAAGGAGTACACTGGAAGGGCATCTCAGGTCAGATAAGGTTAGTGTTTGTGCAGTTGGGCCAGAAATGTATTTTGAGTTTTGTATTTAGGTCTGAGTAATTTGTGATCGTCAGTAACAGTTAAAAGGGCAGGAGAACATAATACATAGTGACACAATTGGGTCGTATGCCAAATCAGACTAGCAGTGAGATCATTATATGAATCATAGGAACACAGAAACAGGCCATACAGCAGCTCGAGTCTGTTCTGCCATGCAGTAAGATATGATCATAAGAAATAAGGGCAGGAGTAGGCCTTTCACCCCTTTAAGTCTGCTCTACCGTTTAATAAGATCCTTCTTGATCTGATTATGGCCTTAACCTCACTCGATTCCCTCGTACATCCATAATCGATCTAAGTCTCGAATATGTTCGATGGCCCAGCCTCTTTTGTTTTATTAAATTCTGCCATGGTGGGATTTGAATCCGGGTGCTCAGAACATTACCTGCGTCTCTGGATTAACAATCCAACGATAATACCACCAGGCCATTGCCTCCACTGCCTCTGGGGAGAAAATAGTTTGAGATCTGAGATGAGGAATTCTTCCTCAGTGACTCTAAATGGGAGACCCCGAATTTTTAAACTTGTGTCCCCCTAGTTCTGCATACCCCTCTGACCACTACGTGTCTCCATAATATCACAGAATAGTTACAGCATAAAAGGAGTAGGCCATTTAGACCATTGTATCTATGCTGGATCTCCAAAAGACTAATTTACCAAGGGACCTCTCTCTGCAGCCCTGCACATTCATCTTTTTAGATGGTAATACAATTTTCTCTTGAATACCTCAACTAGGCCTTTCTTCACCAAACGATCATGCAACACACTGATGCTCCAATCACTTGCTTTGCAGAAAGGCTTGTACTTGTGTTGCCATTGCTTGGTTTGCTAATTACCTTAAGCTTGTGCCCTCTTGTTCTAAGTCCAATGCGAACAATGTTTTCCTATTACCTCGTCTAGATTCATCAAGATATTTGTACCTTCTATCAAATCTGCTTTGAACCTTCTACAGGAAAAGCGGTTCCACCTTCTGCAATCTTAGTGCATCCTCATCGCTAGAGCTATTCTCATGAATCTTCCTAGCTTGAATGCTTTCACATTTTTTCTAAAGTATGGCACCCAGAACTGGATACAGACTCCAGTTGAGGCCAAACAAGTTTATAAACTCCTTGCTGTTTTACCCAATATCCCTCTTAAAAAGGTCTAGTATTATTAACTGTTCCATGACTTTCAATGACTTAGTGATATGTGCACCAGGGTCCCTTTGCTCCTGTGCCCCCTTTGGAATTATACCATTTATTTTGTTATTTTTTTTGTTTTTCCCCACAAAGGTGAATCATGGAAACTTCTCTGCATTAAATTTTGTCTACTGCTTGTCTGACCATTCTACCAACTTATCTTTTGAAGTTTGCACTATTCTCCTCAATGTTTTACAATGCTTCCAAGTTTCATATCATCTGTAAGTTTTTGAAATTGTCCTTTATGACAGGAAGAGCAAGGATGCCAATATTGACCTGGGTACCTACATAATCAACCTTAAAGTAACCATTAACCCTGGTCTTTTTCCCACCTCATGTAAACTTGGGGATTTATAAATAGTTTTTAAATTACTTATAGGTGCAGGTTCTGGTTTTTGAGTTAGTAACTGGTGCATTTTCTGTGTGTTTGAAGTTAATGATTAATTTGTAAGTATTTCTGTAGCTATGGTGACTTACATATAAGGCCTGGCTTTAGAGTGAGTGAGTTTTTGTGCACCACTTATGGACTTCTGTTTAATTGGAATTGTTTTGTGACTCAGCATGGTAAATACTGAGACCTCAAGGTTTGATAGAGACTTATGGAACTTTGTTAAGATAAAGGAAACATGCTTGGCTTAAAGAGGAAGATTTTTGGGTTTCAGTTTTTACTTTGAGTAGGGCAGTCCTGTGAAGTCCTTGGAATAGGATAGCTGTGTAGATTAGTGTCCCTGAGAATGCAAGGCTATCTATTGAACTTGGTTACCTGACAGTGAAGGTTCAGAGTTAGTCCCAAGCCAGAAATGTTGGGATAAAATTCTAAAGGCAGTACTCTGCGTTGAGTAGATTTAAGCAGCTGTGTGATAGAATCTTCCTAGAGCTATTTGCAGTTCCAGTCTGAACATTGGAGTCGCAGCAATTTAAACCTTTCAAAGTGTTAGAGTGATTCTGGTGTGAGTATTGTATGAGTGCTATTTTGGGTATGGTGCCAGAAATGTGTTCTGGGTATCATATGAAAGCTGTTTTACTTCACTTCAATTTAGAAATGAGTGTTTGGGGATTAATGGGGTTAGACTTTTACTATGTGTTTAAAGATTTTTGAATTTGTGTTCTGGACACCCCAGTCATTTAGAATTTACCCACATTCTATCCTGTTAGAATGTTATAGGTTTCTCTGAGATGCCCCCCTCATTCTTCTAAATTCAAATCAATATAGTCTTAAGCGATTGCAGTCTGTCGTCTTACATCAGTCCTGTTATCTTAGGACTGAACATACCTTGTTCCTTTTGAGTGCAAACGATTATTTTAATCTGGATCACAAAAGTAATTGACTTGCATCTTGAGGTTATTTACGATAGCTAGGAGAAACAGCTATTCTATCCTGTCACGCATTCTCCAGGATTTTATGTTTCAAAATGATTACCTCTTATTTGGCTCAACCTCTGAGGATCTAGCCCCATTTAATCAATCTCTCCTCATACAGCAGACCATTTATCCCCAAGATCAATCTAGTGAACCTTGTGTCCCCTCAAAGGCAGCAATCTCCTTTGTTAGGTATGGAGACCAGAACTGTAGTGTCCAGTATGATCTCACATAAGGTCCATATCATTTCAGCAGTTGCAGATCTAAATGGAAGCTTGTTTGTTTTTATGAAGATAACGTTTTTACATATTAAATTAAAGAAACTAAAGAAAAATGGACCAGTTCAAAATGCAACAACTACTGACCAAGGTGAACCAGTAGTGATTCACCTGGAGTTCTTAACTGGTCTCCTAGCACTGTGGTGCTGGCTGGTACTCAATAGCCAGAGCATTACTCTGGTACAGTTCATTGAGATTGGCCCATATTATAGTGGGGACTGCTGTTTACTCTGCAGCAGAACACAAAGCTACAGTTGAATGAAAATCTTCAACTGGGTAACACCGACGAACTTCATGAATGAAGAAACTATGGGTGGGCACCAACACCCGCTTGCAGCTCGAGCCCTTTGTTAGCAGGTCATTGAACAATGCAGTAGCTCACCAATCTGCACCCATCCCCATCAGCAGCTCCTCCAGGTTTTCCAAACTGATAAACCAAGTCTGCTTCAACATCATTCAGATTCACGTTGACCAACACTGCTGGGTCATTAAATATTTCAGGAGTATTCTGCCCACACAGAATCCTTTCGAATTTTACTGTCTTCGATGAAGTGCATGTGTAGGAGAATTAAACGGAAATAATAAAGGAAAGAAAATAAGAGTGTGATGTCCACAGCTTTAAGCTTTTTTTCCCAAGGCTGTGTGTAATTGTTCTGCCTGTGATGTTACTCTCAGCATCCTAAACTCCACTGGGACCTTGCAGTATGGCTACATTTCACTCGGTTTCTCCAATCTCCCTTTCTGTTGTGCGAAGCTAATTCTGTATGAAAAGTGTGAAGGGTTTATGTGCGGCCCAGGTGAAGACCGATGAAAGGGAGTAGCACTGTGTGGGCAAAATTGTATTCAATTAAAAGTAAATGTATTTAATGTGAAGCATCAAAGAGCTTTGCAGAAATGTAAGGTTTAATCCAAGTCTAACTTCAAAACTAAATTAGATATTGCTTTCAAGATGTTAGGAGGTATAGTGAAAGCAGAAGGGAGATGTAAAGACATGCCACTTCATGAATTGAGGAGATGTTTGGGCAGGAGAAAAGAATAGATAGCACTGATGTAATAGATTGTGATAATTATATATAATAGCACTGAGTTATCTACTGTGGAGAGGGGCTGAAGTACAGTGACAATTCTGTTAAACCAAATGTATAAACACACTAGGTACTTCACCATCCTGGTCACACATATAATAGAATTGCTGAGAACACAGCAAAATATCTGAATCCACCAATCCCATTCCTGAACATTTTAACTTAAGATTTTTTTCTTGGAATAAGAGCATCGCTATGGTCCATCCCTAGCTGTACTTGAAGGTGATGGTGAGCTGCCTTCTTGAACCACTGCAGTCCACGTGCTGTACGTAGACCCACAATGCCCTTAGGGAGGAAACCTACCATTTTGACTCCAATACTGAAGGAATGGGGATATATTTCCAAGTCATAATGGTGTGAGGCTTAGAGGGAAACTTGTAGCTGATGGTGCTCTCGTATACCTGCTGCGACTATCCTTCCAGATGAAAGGGGCGGTGGTTTTGGAAGGTTAAAGGATCTTTATTGAATTTTGAGCATCTGACCTGCCCTTGTAGCCACTGTGTTTATGTAGGAAGTACAGTTGAGTTTCTGGTAAATGGTAACCTACAGGATGTTGATTAGTGGGAGATTTAGTGATAGTAACACCATTGACTGACTGTGAAAGGGCAGTGGTTAGATTGTCTCTCATTGGAGATGGTCATTGCCTGGCGTTTATGCAGTGTGAATGTTAGTGGTCACTTCAGCTGAAGCCTGGATATTGTCCAAATCTTGTTGCATTTAACCAGGGACTGCTTCAATATCTGTGGAGTCAGAAATAGTGTTGAACATGTCCATTTCAGACCTTTTTGATTGAGGGAAGGTTATTGATGAAACAGCTGAAGGTGGTTAGGCCAAGAATAGTACCCTGAGAAAATCCTGGATAAATGTCCTAGAGCTGAGATGACTGACAATGACCACAGTCATCCCTCTGTGCTAAGTATGATTCCAACTAAATAAGAATTTTCCTCCAATTCCATTGATTCCAGCCACGCACAATCAAATGTGGCCTTGGCGTGACCTTATGGAGGTTTACAAATCATGGGCATAGATAAGGTGAATAGCAAGGGTCTTTCCCTAGCGTCGGGGTGTTCAAAATTACGGGGCATATTTTTAAGGTGAGAGGAGAAGAATGTTAAAAAGGACACGAGGGGCAATTTTTCACACAATGGTAAATGTGTGTGGATTGAGCTGCCAGAGGGAGTGGGTGCAGTTACAACATTTAAAAGATGTTTGGATGAGTACATGAATTGGAAACGTTTGGAGGGATATGGGCCAAACGCAGGCACGTAGGAATAATTTGGTTTGAGAACATGGTCGGCATGGACTAGTTGGACCGAAGGATCAGTTTCCATGCTGTATCACTCTGTGATGCTAAGATAGAAAAATATGAGGATGGAGGGATGGATGGATGCATAATGAGAGTTGTGAAGTAACAAAGTAGGTTCACGGTTTGCAGTACAAGGTCAAACTGGTGTTGCTGATCTGCCCACAAATCCAGAAGTAGCATAATTTTAACTTGTTATTACAAAGGACAAGTAATATACTCCATCCATTTACTCATGAGTCAGAGTCATCGAGATGTACAGCATGGAAACAGACCCTTCGGTCCAACTCGTTCATGCCGACCAGATATTCTAACATAATCTAGTCCCATTTTCCAGCATTTGGCCCATATTCCTCAATCTTTCCTATTTATATACCCATCCAGATGCCTTTTAAAAGTAGTAGTAGTAGTAGTAGTAGTAGTAATAGTAGTAGTCGTCTCTGGCAGCCCAGTCCACACATGCACCACCCGCTGCATGATAAAGCTGCCCCTTAGATCTCTTTTATATCTTTTCCCCTCACCCTAAACCTATGCTCTTCTAGTTCTGGACTCCCCCAGCCTAGGGAAAAGTCCTTGTCTATTTACCCTATCCATGCCCCTCATGATTTTATAAACCTCCTATAAGAATCATAGAATCCCTGCAGCGTGGAACCAGGCCATTTGGCCCAACAAGTCCACCTAGACCCATTTCTCGACCCTATTACTTTAAGTTTATCCCTGACTAATGCACCTAACATAAACATCCCTGAACACAATGAGCAATTTAGCATGGCCAATCCACCTAACCTGCACATCTTTGGACTGTAGGAGGAAACTGGAGCACCCAGAGGGAACCCCCCACAGACAGGGGGAGAATGTGCAAACTCCACATTCAGTTGCCTGATGTTGGAATCGAACCAGGGTCCCTGGCGCTGTGAGGCAGCAATGCTAACTACGAGCCACCATACTGCCTCCGATCCAGGGAAAACAGCCCCAGCCTGTTCAACCTCTCCCTATAGTTCAAATCTTAGAAACACTGGCAACATCCTTGTAAATCTTTTCTGAACCCTTTCAGATTTCACAGCATCCTTCCGATAGGAAGGAGACCAGAATTACACGCAATATTCCAACAGTGGCCTAACCAATGTCCTGTACGGCCACAACATGACCTCCCAACTCCTGTACTCAATACTCTGACCAATAAAGGAAAGCATACCAAACACCGCCTTCACTGTCCTATCTACCTGCGACTCTCTTTCAAAGAACTATGAACCTGCACTCCAAGGTCTTTTTGTTCAGCAACATTCCCAAGGACCTTACCATTAAGTGTATAAGTTCTGCTAAAATTTGCTTTCCCAAAATGCAGCACCTCACATTTATCTGAATTAAACTCCATCTGCCACTCCTTAGTCCATTGGCTCATCTGATCAAGATCCATTGTAATCCAACCTTCTTCGTTGTCCACTACACCTCCAATTTTGGTGTCATCTGTAAATTTACTAATTATACTTATGTTCACATCCAAATCATTTATATAAATGAAGAAAAGTAGTGGACCCAGCACTGATCCTTGTGGCACTCCATTGGTCACAGGCCTCCAGTCTGAAAAACAGCCCTCTACCACCACCCTCTGTCTTCTACCTTTGACCAGTTCTTTATCCAAATGACTAGTTCTCCCTGTATTCCATGAGATCTAACCTTTCTAACCAGTCTCCCATGAGGAACCTTGTCGAACGCCTTACTGAAGTCCATATAGATCACATCTACTGCTCTGCCCTCATCAACCCTCTTTATTACTTCAATAAACTCAATCAAGTTTGTAAGACATGATTTCCCACGCACAAAGCCATGTTGACTATCCCTAATCAGTCCTTGCCTTCCCAAATACATGTACATCTTGTCCCTCAGGATTCCCTCCAACAACTTGCCCACCACCGATGTCAGGCTCACTGGTCTATAGTTCCCTGGCTTGTCCTTACCATCTTTCTTAAACAGTGGCCCCACATTAGCCAACCTCCAGTCTTCTGGCACTTCACCTGTGACTATCGATGATACAAATATCTCTGCAAGAGGCCCAGCAATCACTTCTCTAGCTTCCCATCGAGTTCGAGGTTACACCTGATCAGGTCTGGGGATTTATTTACTACTTATGCATTTCAAGGCATCCAGCACTTCCTCCTCTGTAATATGGACATTTTGCAAGATGTCACCATCTATTTCCCTACATTCTATATCTTCTATATCCTTTTTCACAGTAGACGCTGATGCAAAATACTCGTTTAGTATCTCCCCGTTTCCTGCGGTTCCACACAAAAGCCACCTTGCTGATCTTTGAGGGGCCCTATTCTCTCCCTAGTTACCCTTTTGTCCTTAATGTGTTTGTAAAAACCCTTTGGATTCTCCTTTAACTCTATTTGCCTAAGCTATCGCATGTCCTGTTTTGCCCTCCTGATTTCCCCCTTAAGTATACTCCTACTGCCATTATACTCTTCTAAGGATTCACTCGATCTATCCTGTCTATACCTGACATATGCTTCCTTTTTCTTAACCAAACCCTCAATTTCTTTAGTTATCCAGCATTCCCTATACCTATCAGTGTTTCCTTTCACCCTGACAGGAATATACTGCCTCTGGACTCTCATTATCTTGTTTCTGAAGGCTTCCCATTTTCCAGCCGTCCCTTTACCTGCGAACATCTGCCCCCAATCAGCTTTTGAAAGTTCTTGCCTAATACCATCAAAATTGGCCTTTCTCCAACTTAGAACTTCAACTTTTAGATCTGGTCTATCCTTTTCCATCACTATTTTAACTCTAATAGAATTATGGTCGCTGGCCCCAAAGTGCTCCCCCACTGACACCTCAGTCACCTGCCCTCCCTTATTTCCCAAGAGTAGATCAAGCTCTAGTGGGTACATCCACATACTGAATCAGAAAATTTTCTTGTATATGCCTAACAAATTCCTCTCCATCTAAACCCTTAACACTACGGCAGTCTATGTTTGGAAAGTTAAAATCCCTTACTTTAACCACCCTATTGTTCTTTCAGACAACTGAGATCTCCTTACAAATTTGTTTCTCAATTTCCCTCTGACTATTAGAGGGTCAATAATACAATCCCAATAAGGTGATCAACCCTTTCTTATTTCTCAGTTCCACCCAAATAACTTCCCTGGATGTATTTCCGGGAATATCCTCCCTCAGTACAGCTGTAATGCTATCCCTTATTAAAAACGCCACTCCCCCTCCTCTCTTGCCTCCCTTTCTGTCCTTCCTGTAGCATTTGTATCCTGGAACAATAGGTTGCCTATCCTTTCCATCCCTGAGCCAAGTTTCCGTAATTGATATGATATCCCAGCCCATGTTCCTAACATGCCCTGAGTTCATCTGCTTTCCCTGATGGGCCTCTTGCATTGAAAGAAATCCAGCTTAATTTATCAGTCGTATCTTGTTCTCTGCTTTGTCCTTGCCTGCCCTGAGCATTTGTTTGACTCGTTTCTTTTCTCAACTGTAGTGATTTCAGATTGATCTCTTTCCTCTCTATTTCCCTGGGTCCCAACACTTTCTCCCCCCCAACCTGAGCAGCTCTAGCAAATCTCCTGCCAGTATATTAGTTCCTTTCCAATTCAGGTGCAATCCGTCCTGTACAGGTCACTTCTATTCCAGAAGAGATTCCGATGTTCCAAAAACGTGAATCCTTCTCCCCTCCACCAGCTCCTTAGCCATGCATTCATTTGCTCTATCCTCCTACTCCTACCCTCACTAGCTCGAGGCCCATCAGCGTCCCTGAATTTTTCTTTGGCATTGAGAATCTGGGAATAGTTACATTGGTACTGACATGTTCACTCATCACTTTCCATGTTGACAGTGTAGGAAAGGAATGAGACACTGAGCTTCCCTGATATTTGAGGTGCAATCTCTATTGTGTTAGGGTCATACAAATGTCACACCCTCAGCCAGCCCACTCTCTCCGAGAGAACTCTGGTACTTCCGTGGTAATGTCACTGGACTAATAATCCAGAGCTCCAGGCAAATGCTCACATCCCACGAGGGTAGATGGTGAAATTTGCATCGATAAAATCTCGAATTGAAAGCTGGTCTGGTGGTGATACTGTCAGTTGTTATAAAGAAAACTCATCTGGTTCACTGATGTCCCTGAGGAAAGGAAATCTGATCTCATTACCAGATCTGGTGTAGACTGTAATGTGTATGATTCTAGGCTCCTTCTGAAGTGGCATTTCTTTTTATTTGTTCGTTCATTGGATGAGGAAATTGATGGCTAGGCCATGATTTATTTCCCATCCCTAATTCCCATTCCAGAGGGCAGTCGAGAGTTAACCACATTGGTGTGGGTCTGGAGTAACATGTAGGCCAAACCATGTATGGATGGCAGTTTCCTTCCCGAAAAGAGATTAGTGAACCAGATGGGTTTTTTTTCCCTGCCAATCAACAATGGTTTCATGGTCGTCGTTAGACTCTTAATTCCAGATTTTTATTGAATTCAAATTCCACCATCTGCCGTGGTGGGATTCGAACCCTGGTCCTCAGAACACTATCTGGGTTTTTGTATTAACAGTCCAGCAAATAACACCACATGTCTGTCAACCCACAATGAGCAAGGCTTCAAGGGGCATTAAGGGATAGGCAATAAATGCTGGCGTTGCTATCAATGCTGTCATCTCAATCAAGAATATTTTAAAAATACAGTGTACACTTTGAGTTAGATGATCATTGGATGTTAGGTGAGGAGGGTTTTACTGCATTTGATCTCTCTCTCTCCCTGGACAATGGGAGAGAACAACTGATCGGGTTTCCCAGCCCTGATCACAATCTATTCCACTTGTTGGAACCTGCGCATGTTGGGAGGATTGGTTTTGATTGTTGTTTTCCTACAATTAGGATACTCTGCCAGCTTTTCATAGAATCCCGACAGTGGAAACAGGCCATTTGGCCCAACAAGTCCACACTGACCCTCAGAGTATCCCAAACCTATTCCCCTACTCTCTTACTTTACATTTCCCCTGACTAATGCACCCTAACCCATGCATCCCTGAATTCTATGGGCAATTTAGCAATGCCAATTCATCCAACCTACATATCTTTGGACTGTGGAAGGAAATCTTTGAGGAGAAAGTGAGGTCTGCAGATGCTGGAGATCAGAGCTGAAAATGTGTTGCTGGAAAAGCGCAGCAGGTCAGGCAGCATCCAGGGAACAGGAGAATCGACGTTTCAGGCATAAGCCCTTTTTCAGAACACATTTTCAGCTGTGGAAGGAAACCAGAGCACCCGGAAGGAACCCACGCAGACACAGGAAGAATGTGAAAATTCCTTAGATAGTCACCCGAGACACTAATTGAACCAGGGTCCCTGGCTCTGTGAGGCAGCAGTGCTGGCCACTGAGCCACTGTGCTGCCCCCATTGTCAGGAAGATATCTCGTTCATTAATATCCATCAGGGAAGGAAATCTGCTGCCCTTACCTGGTCTGGCCTACACGTGGCTCCAGACCCACAGCAATGTGACTGACTCTTAACTGCCCTCTGGGCAACCAGGCATAGGCAATAAATGCTAGCCTAGCCATCGACACCCTCATCCCATGATTGAATACATTCTTTTAAAAATACCATTTTGGAAGGAGATAAGAATCATTCATATTGTCGTGGGTCTGGAGTATTATCTGGATCAGACCAGATAATAGCAGATTTCTTTCCCTCAGGGACATTAGTGAACCAGGTGGGTTTTTACAACGACTGGCATTGGTTACATTGTCACCACCAGACCAGCTTTCAATTCTAGATTTTATTGATTGCAGATTTCCCCATCTGCCTGGATTCACATAAGAGGCTGGGCACTTGGTTAGGGCCCTTTAAACTAATTCCGTTTTGTGTAGAACACTCCCCATCCCTTATACAGCTCATGCCAGTGGTGGGCAATTGTTTGTACCAGATAATTATCCATCACTGTGCAAGTCAATTACAAAGGTGCTACTTAGAATACTGAAGTTGTAATTCAGAAAACCTTTTCTTATTTTGGTGAAATACCATCACTATAATTAATTAATACTTTGTTTATTGTTTTGAAAAATCTGCTGGTTTCAGGCAACTTGAAATGTTTCCGAAATCTCTTTTGACTTACACTACACACCATGTACCTGGTGTGCAGGAGCTGAGTGAGTACATGCGGTACTGAAGCAATCTGCCACTATAGTGAGTCCTTAACTAACATTCTAGTTGCATTCCCAAAAAGTGCAACTTTAAAGGAAGCAACCTTAAATGAATCAGATTTTCCTGTTACAGTTAATGTAAAAGCTTCAGCAAGGATCTGCAGGACATTGCTCAACAGAAAACAAACATTAAAATGTTATACCCTGCAAAATGCAGAAATCTGATATTCATGAATGAAATAACTTTTTAAAAATAAATTTAAAAATATAAGTAGAGTTAATATTTCCTACTTATCACTTTTTCCCAGCTCTTTAGCTTGCAGCCTGTCCTGTTGCCTGACCCTTCCGGTCACCACCAGTTCTGGTGGCTATACATCCTATTTCCTGACCCTCCCTCTAAGTGCTTTCCTCTTCCAAATTTTTCTGTGAGCAAGGGCTCATGAAAGGAGTGACAAGAAGGAGGAAGAGCAGCTTTTAGTTGCAAAGGAGAGACCAAGTAGGAGAAATGATGAGAAGGAGGATCAACGAGAGACCAGGTCAGCAGTGACTGGAAGGGTTTGCAAGAGGGAAAGTCAGCTGCAGCTCAGTCAGGGAGAGGAGAGACCACTCAGAATGATCGTACATCAGACTCTGCTGGGAAAAATGCTAAAATGAGGTTCTTGTAATGCAACATGAATAATAGTCCTGTTATTCCCTGAAAATAGTGACTTAAAATGTAACAACCTGAACCAGACTTAGTGTATTTGTATCAGAAGCACATGAAATAGTGGCTGAACAGTAGAGACTCCACATTGGTTATCGGGATTGGTTTTATTGTTGTGACACTCAACAACAAATTACATTTTACTGTACTAAAGGTTACAATATAACTGTCCCAGGTAAATTCAGAAGAATGTGATCAAATCGAATTTGGTACCTAATCAGCTAAGGGGAACGGAGAATAAGTCAAAGAAGTAGGGTCATCTTTAATGAAGAAAGAGAGATGTACAGAGAATTATAGGGAGAGAATTCCAGAGCTTATTGCCTGGACATATGAAGAAACAGCTACCATTTAATGAAGTGATGAAAATTTAGAATATTTTAAAGGCACAATTTAAAGCATTCAGGCATCTTAAATACTTGAAAAGATGGATGAAGTTCTACATGGGTAGGAAAGGTGAGGAAATTATGCCATGATACAGTTTAGGGCTAGGAACTAGGGCTCAACTAACATTGGCTAAGTGGTTAATCAAGCAGATGAAAAATAGAATGTAATCTGAGTGTGTGGAATTATTTCTCAAAGCGTGAAATATTTCTGAAAATGACAGAAATTGATGAATGCTAATATTGACAGATTTGTGAATCTGCAGAAAGTGTACATGCAGATACAGCAAGCAATTAAAAGGCACTAATTCTGTCAGCCTTTATTTCAGTTTGCCCGAACATCTGACCAAGGAGGTCTCACTGCAGTAGTATAGTTCTTTCCCAAGATCACCCCTTGAGTACTGTGTATGGTTTGGATCTTCTTAATGAGGAGTTTTGCTTAGGAACAAGAGCCAAGACTGTTCTCAACTGGACAAATAAACCACAGGGCCACAGTCATGCTTTATGGACAAGGATTCAAATTCGGCTATTAACAGCTAGTGCAGATTAAATTCAAATAATAAAACTAAGTCTGAAATTAATAACTGGTCTCAGAAATATTGTCTTTGCAATTAATATCTATTGTCATATGAACACATCTGGTGCACCAATGCCCTTAGAGAAAGAAAATCTTCTGTGCTCTGGCCTGTATGTAACTCCACAAGAAAGTGGGGACTGCAGATGCTGGAGAGTAGAGTGTGTGGTGCTGGAAAAGCAGAACAGGTCAAGCAACATCCGAGAAGCAGGAGAATTGACGTTTCGGGCATAAGCCATTCAGAAGGGAATATGCCCGAAACGTCAATTCTCCTGTTCCTCGGATGCTGCCTGACCTGCTGTGCTTTACCAGCACCACACTATGTGACTCCAAACCAAATGCAGTGTGATTCTTAACTACCCTCTGAATTGCTATCCTCGTTAGCAATTCAGTTCAAGGGCAATTAAGAATGATTAACAAATGCTGTCCTTTACCCAGGGACGCATGCATCCAAGCAAAAGAAAATAAAAATTCCATCCTTTCTAAATATGGCAGGATAGTCACTTGCAATGGTTTTGCTTCCTGCTGCTGCACCATTATTTTTGGTGTCCCCAGAGATCTATTCTTGGCCTCCTTCTATTTATCAACCATAAGCTGCCATCCTGAATCATCATCCAAAAACCACAGAAATGGTTTGAATATGTACAACAACAGGACCAAGATCTACCTCACCATCATCTACCTTGACTCTTGCACTGTTCTTAAAGTATCAGGCTATTTATCCAATATCCAGTACTTGATGAGAAAAATTACTTCCAGTTAAATGTTTGGAAGACTGAAGTTTTGTTTCCTGGTTTAAACTCTCAGGCTACCTTCCAACTCTGTTCCTCATTGTCAGCATCTGAGATTCAGCCAATCTGTTTGCAATCTGACGATCACGTTCAATCCTGAGATGAGTTTCTGACCTTGTATTGATGTCATCACTAAATTGCCTATTTCCATCTCTGTAACATCGCCTGGGTTTGCCCACCTCAGTTCTCGTCTGGGTGAAACCTCTGAGGTGCAACTATGCCAGTGCGCTGCTGCAGTCTCCCACTCTACTTCTGCACAATCTGCTACCCTTGCGTGAATTATCAGAAAGTCCCATTACCTGATCAGCCCTGTGCATTTTGTCCCACATTAGCTTCAATTAACAGTTTTTATTTTATAATTCACACCATATGTTTTCAAATCCCTCCATGGCCTCACCCTTATCTCTAATCTCTCCCAGGCCCACAATGCTTCAAAATATCTGCATTGCTCCTAATTTAGTGCCTCATCCTCACTTTTAATCAATCAAACATTTGTAGTCTCCTAGTTGCCTAGGCCATAAGTTCTGGAATTCTCTCTCTACAGTTCTGTGCCTTACTGTCTAACCTTCTCCCTTTACCATGTTCCGTAAAACAACAACTCTTTGATCAAACCTTTGGGTATCTGACCGAATATCTCTTGATATTTTGATGACATACTTTCTTCAGTAGTGCTCCCATCAAGGGATTTGGGATGTTTCTATATTTTGAAAGTGCTTTATGAGCAAAGAATTTTGTTTTTGAGATCTAATTGACTTGGAAGAGAAGCAAAGAAAAAGTTCCCCCAGACTGATTCCTGGGATAACAGACCTGGCTTCAGAGAGGTGGAGTTGAAAGGTCCCATATTCGTTCGACTTTAGCAGAATGAGAAGTGATGTCAATGAAACCTGGCAGAGTTTGTGCTGAGAGAAACTAAATCTAGGAGTTAGAGTCCCAGGATTGAGACCATTTCGTGCTGAGATGAGGAAGGATTCTTTTGGTGAGAGGGTTGTGAACTTTTTGGAATCCATGACCCTGGTCCTCTCTTCCATTCCCCACTGTCCAGTGGGACTGTCTGTTCTTTCAGGTCTGGCAGTTAGACACTCCATTGGTCTGCCATTCTCGCATTCAGATTACTTAATCTGAACTAGCAACCTGCCCCCCCCCCCCCCCCCCCCCAACTCCCAGATGTAGCATAAATGCTGTCCCCTCCACATCTCACTTCAGCTCTGATGAATAGTCATCTAGACTCGAAACATTAAACATTAGCTTGCTCTCCATGGATGCTGCCTGACCTGCAATGAGGTCCAGCATTTGTTTTCAGTACAGATTCCAACATCTGCAGTAACTTGCTCCTCCCTAGTCAATGGTTATGTTCAAGATTTGTTTTGGGGGGCATGCAGGAAACCTGGGGAACTAAAATAAGGCGAGTCAGTGAGGTTGGTGTAGTGGAGGTTCAGCGAATGCATTACTGAATGGTGGAGCAGGCCCACTACTTTATTATATTATGTTGGAATGTCATCAATCTGCATTTCTTGGTTTTACTGTTCATCACTTATAGCAAGCAAATCCCTTGAACACTAACGTATCTCCAATAAGCACTGGTGGCTATAGTAAAATTTGTTTAAGCATTTGAACATTGTACCGTTTAATTCCCCTCCCTATTAAGAGGGTATTAATTGCAGCTTCAGAGCTCAGCCAGAGAATAAGAATAATAGCTTAGCCTGTTTGGATTGTTGTAGTTCATAACAAAGTACCACGTATCTCTTAGACTGGTCTGTTACTTTTCATGGTTATTAAGATAATGCCCAAATTTCAAATGTTTGAAGCGAAAACAGAAATTGCTGGAAAAGGTCAGCAGGTCCGGCAACATTTGTAGAGAGAAATTAGGGTAAATTTTCAGATGCAGTGACTCTTCGTCAGAACTGATTGTAGTGTGGAAAAAGTTGCTTTTTACACAGAAGATCGTGGGGAGAAGGTATAAGGAGTAACCATTGGGTGGAGATAGTGTCGAAAGAGAGAGAACAACGGTTGGACTCACAAGGAATCTTAAATGATCAAATCACTTTATTGCATCTGGTAGAGATGAACAATTGGTTGCCCTTTAATAAATACACCACCAAGGATATATTTCCCTCCCCTCCCCTATCAGCATTCCGTAAAGACCACTCCCTCAGTGACTCCCTCGTCAGATCCACACCCCCCACCAACCCAACCTCCACTCCCGGCACCTTCCCCTGCAACCGCAGGAGGTGCAAGACTTGCGCCCACACCTCCCCTCTCACCTCCCTCCAAGGCCCCAAAGGAAACTTCCATACCCGCCACAGATTCAC
>NC_057725.1:52546274-52586925 GCF_004010195.1 Chiloscyllium plagiosum | reverse complement strand
GGCCACATCGGGTACAGGGGATGCAATAGATGATATGTGTGGAGGTACAGGTGAATCTGTGGCGGATATGGAAGTTTCCTTTGGGGCCTTGGAGGGAGGTGAGAGGGGAGGTGTGGGCGCAAGTCTTGCACCTCCTGTTTAAGCAGTCTTGACTATATTGATAAGACAGTGAAAATGAGATTAGATTGCTACCCTCGTGAGATATGGCAGCTGGTCTATGAAAATTCATCTCATGCACAAGCCAAAACACACCATTTTTGATCACTATGTCCTGATAGAATCTTCTTCCCGACCTCTCCGCCCCCACCCCAATCTGTCCTATCACCCTCACCTTGACCTTTTTCCACCTATCACATTTCCGACGCCCCTCCCCCAAGTCCCTCCTCCCTATCTTTTATCTTAGCCTGCTGGACAAACTTTCCTCATTCCTGAAGAAGGGCTAATGCCCGAAACGTCGATTCTCCTGTTCCCTAGATGCTGCCTGACCTGCGCTTCTCCAGCAACACATTTCCATCTTTAATAAATACAGTAGACCTTTGACCATTTCATGGAAGAGGGGAGATATTTCTGGTTGTGGTGGGAGATTTCTAAGTAGTCAGACTGCAAACATTGACTGCCTGCCTGTTTTACTGAGCAAATCATTTAACTGTTCTTACCAATTAAATCTGCAGTATCACTTTTTGTGACTATTTTCTATCTTAGCATTACCATTCTGATTACAGATCTCTCTTTCATGTTTCTTCAGCTACAAATGCACGATCCTGTATACTTTTTGTTCAGCCTGTTCTTCACATTGTACTGAAGTTAAGAAATCAAAAAGGCAGAGGAATAATACAGACAAACAATTGATTTGATCTATTATTGTCACACAGAGGTATAGTGAAAAGTAGTGTTAAGTACATCAGGGTAATAGAACAGAATGCTGAAGAAAGGGTTAGATCGACAGAGAAGGTGCAGAGAAAAATCAGCTCTAATATACAAGAGGCCTATTCGTAAGTCTGGGGGAGGAAGAGGCTGTTCCTTTTATTTCTTTAATCTTTGAAATTGCATTGCGTTCCACCACCTCCCACTTACCGTGCATTTTGTGTGGGCACCTGGTGCAGTACTGAACTGTACTGGTCAGAAAGTGCTCAGCTCAAGTCTCTGAACTGTGATGAGTGTTAATTCATCTCAGTCTGGTAAGATAAAATGATCTCCGCTCCTGTGAATGACGGAGGGCAACAATTCAGATTCCAGTTGTTATTGTGATTCCTGTGGGGGTGGGGAATAAACTGTGTGTATGCATGTAGGATGAGGCCAACATCCTGAGTATTGTCCTACTATGTATTGACTGGGTGTACATAGAACAGTAACAACCTCAGCAAGATACAGATTTCAATTTGTATCCATACTTCGTAAAATCAAAACCCACTTCCATATCTCTCACTCATTACTTATAAATATCCTCACCGGGCAGCATGATGGCTTAGTGGTTAGCACTGCTGCCTCACAGTGCCAGGGACCCGATTTGATTCCAGCCTTGGGCGACTGTCTGTGTGGAGCTTGCACGTTCTTTGTGTCTGCATGGGTTTCCTCGCACAGTCCAAAGATATGCAGGTCAGGTGAATTGGCCATGCTAAATTGCCCGTAGAAATGGGCCTGGGTGGGTTACTCTTCAGAGGATAGGTGTGGACTTGTTGGACTGAAGAGCCTGTTTCCACACTGTAGGGAATCTAATCTATAACTCTTGCAGTGTTAATTTCTGTCAGCACCTTCAGGAGAGAAGGGAATAAATTTTTGTTCCAACAATTCAATCTGTGAATGAACATTGGGTGCAATCTTACTCCTTTAAATTTTAAACAAAACCTGACCCTGTTTGGCCACTTGCCTGCATGAACATTCTTCAGCTGGCCAATAAATCACAGAGCACTTTGCTGTGTTTACGATCAGCCGGTGGGCTGTGCGCGTCAGAAGGCCAGAGGTAGTGCTTGAAACTCTGGCTGGTCAGTGGCTCCACTTGGGGGAGAGGGAGGAGTTGTTGGTCAAGGGAGGAGTTGTTGGTCAATGAGCCGTGTGAGGGGGTTCTCTTAGAAGACTTCTATATATTTAAAGATCTCAAGTGTCGCCAATTGACCTCTTGGTAGATATTTAATTGCTGATGGTTAACTACACACCACCGAAGGTTGGGTAATTGATGCCAGACTCCAGTCCTCTGCCCAGATAATGTACACAGGGGATCATGTCGAACAGAAGACCCATCATCCACATTCAACGTTTTGCAACTCTAAAGCCACTGTCATATAGCTGATAACATTTCTAACCTTGTGCAATCATATTCTTTCATCAAATTCCACACAACATTCAGAAGGTTTTACTTGTGTTCAAAGTTCTAAGATGACTTTATATTTCTGAAGTTCAGATTGTGAGCAAGTCTCATTAGAATGCCATCTTCCTGCAACTATATTACTAAAATTATCACGAGCAGAATTCTATTTAAAAAGCTGACTGTGAAAATGTATAATGAGGACAGAGTAGCTTATTGTTCATTGTAGGAATGATAATAGGAAGAGGGCAAGATTCGAATCACTTATTTAGTTGGGTGCTCCTGCTATGGCACCTATACTTGCATCAAAACCGGAAATGAAATGAGAATGACTATTAACATAAACCTATCATTTCATCACAGTCTTCTAAGGATGAGTGTCAAAGAGGTAATTCTAAGACTGCTTGCATTTTTTCTATTCTGAATGTGTTAGTCATAGACTGGAGAATGAATACCTGCTGGGTGGATATGAGCACAGAAGCCTTTGGTATGTCAATGTAATGGGGGATGGGGGAAGATCACTTCAAAGATTTCCTGGAGCTATTGATCCCAGAATCGGGGATACAGCTGTTAACTCCCTGTACAGCACGTTTAATTGTTATCTCTCCAAACTAAGTACTATCTCTGCCAGAGAGTCAGGTGAACAATTCTGCTCTGCAGATGTGCAACACCTCATCACAGAATACTCTGCATGTGACCCGGCACCAATGGTGACAGAGAAACCAAAGCTCTTAGAGTCATAGAGATGTACAGCATGGAAACGGGTCCTTCGGTCCAACTCATCCATGTCGACCAGATATCCCAACCCAGCCCATATCCCTCCAAATCTTTCCTATTTGTACACCTATCCAGATGCCTTTTAAAGGCTGCAATTGTACCAGCCTCCATCACTTCCTCTGGCAGCCCATTCCACACACACACACCACCCTCTGTGTGCAAATGTTGTCCCTTAGGTCTCTTTTATATCTTTACCCTCTCACCCTAAGCCTATTCCCTTTAGTTCTGGACTCCCCCACGCCAGGAAAAAGACATCACTTTGACTGGGACAACACATCCATTCTAGAACAAGCCAAACAGAGAAATGCACAAGAATTCCTAGAAGCATGGCATTCCAACCAGAACTCTATCAACAAGTACATTGATTTGGACTCCATCTACCACCCTCTGAGAAAAAGAACGGGAACTGACATCACCAACCCAAGAAAACCTAAACACATAAATAGAAAGTGAGACATAACATCAGCGCTTCACTAGAGACTCACTGATAATGTTACCTAGTATGGTGATAAAACGTCTGAAAACGAACCTTCCAGCTCAGTGAGCAAACTTGCATCCACTATCATTAAAATGTTGCTGTAAGAACACACACCAACTCGTAGACTGGTCCAGGCTTCATTTCTGGGCTTTCTGCTGGCTGTGATACTGCATGCTCACTGAGACTACCTGGATGCTCACAGAATCCCCAGCTTTCATTGCATCCATCAGCCAGAGAAAACAGGTTTATATTGTTGTCAAACTAAAAACAAAGACCTGTGGATGCTGGAGATCAGAAATAAAGAGAGATTGCTGAAGAAACTCAGCAGGTCTGACAGCATCTTTTGAGAGAGAAACCAAGTTAACGTTTTGAGTCCAGTGTCTCTTCATCAGAACAGTTCTGACAAAGAGTCACTGCACTCAAAATGTTAACTGTTTTTCTCTCTGAAGATGTTGCCACACCTACTGAGTTTCTCCAGCACCTTCTGTTTTGGTTCTATTACTACTATCATCTGTACCATTTTGCTCCGACACGAAACCAGGACACTTGACGCAGTTGTGAGTGAGCTTCGGCCGATTGAAGGGGAATAGCTTGTACTCTAGGGATCCCAGCACAATAAGCCAGGTGCAGTCTCTGATATTGATCCAGGCCACACTCTCAGTGGTCACATTCAGTGACCTCTCCTTGTAAGACTGAAATACAATGTTAGTTGTGAAATCTGATACAGAATAAGGAAGTCAATTCACTGGATAAAAGCTTCTCTTGACCAAGTCAAATATTCTGCCAATCATAGAATGTATTGCCTCCTGTGCCACAGCGGTATTCTAACAATATATACCAATCTTTTCTTCTCTTGAATCAAGCTGTGTTGGGTTATTTCTATACGTTTTTGTTTTGTTTAACATTTTTATCCCTTGCTGCCATAGCTGGTCTTTTGCAGTGTTTTCCAATCCACTGGAGTCTAACTTATTTTCTATTTCTGTAACTCCCTATAGTTTTGTGTCTCTGACCCTGGTTTGCCCTACTGCACCTCAGTTCCACTTTGTCTTTGTCTCTGTCTCTGCCTCCCTCTATATTGTATCTTTCCCTATATTGTAAGTTTCTTTCTGTATGTTTTCTTCATTAGTTTATTTCCCCAGCCATCAGTCTTTATTGAATCTGGCAAGTTTGTTTGATTTGCTACTGGAAGTGTGATGTCTGTATGGTGGGAACAAGAATCCTGAATTCACTTGAGACAAAATGAAAGTCATGTGCTTCTGTTCTAGACGGACTCTCTCATAAATTCTGCATTTTGTCTTTCAATCTATTTCTCTTCTCTCTTTTCCCTGTCTGTCCTGTGCTTTCCTCTGTAAAGGTTCATTACCTTTCCTCAGCTATTGTGATCACTAACTAACACAGCAGCTTCTTTGTACGCCTAAAGGTATTCAAACTGCAATGAGATGAATGACCAGATAATCTGTTTTAGTGGCATTGTTTGAAGCATAAATATTGCTTAGAAAAGCTGAGGGAACACTACTTTGAATACTGCTATAGGACTTTATTTATTGGCTCAAGGACCAATGGGGCTACAATTTAACATCTCATCTGAAAGCTGGCACATTTGAGAAAAACCAACAATGCTGCCCATGTAATAAAATGCCCCAATAGACTTCTCAGACATCTAATAAAGCAAAATTAATCGTCGAGTGAAATAAGATGACATTTGGTCAAAATCTTGATCATTGGCGATATGTTTTAAGGAGTATCTTTTGAGTAAGACGTTCTTAAGGGGTTTTGGCTGGGTATGGCAGAACCTAGAAGACATGGCAATCCTTTGAAGGCATGGCAATCTGTGGTGAAGTGTTAAAATCAGGGATACATTACGGACATTTCAGCAACTCTTGGATCGGCACGTGGATGATACTAAGATGTAGGATATGTAGGTTAGTTTGATCTTCGAGTAGGATGAAAAGTCGGCACAACATCAAGGGGGAAAAGGGCCTGTACTGTTTAATGTTCTATGATACTCGAGGGCAAAAGTAGATAAGTAGATATCTAAAAGGTTTTTGGAGTTGGAGAAGATTAGAGGATTCGAGGCCTTGGAAGAATCTGCAAGGGTGAGAATTTTAAACAAGGGTTGCTTGACCAGGAAGCTAGCATAGGTCAGCAACCCCAAGGTTGATAGACAGGACTTGGTGTGAGTTTTGGATGATCTTAGATTTATGAAGGGTCACATAACAGGCTAGTTACAAATGCATTGGAATTGCCAAGTCTGTACAAGGGCATGAATTGAATTTGAAGTTTGGCAATACTGAATTATGTAGTAATGTTTACCACACAAGATAATTCAAGCTTGGAATATAGGGAGCATGTGATGAGATCAAATTATAAATGTTATTCCAAGAACTAAAACTGTTCTAAGGCCCACTGTCGCCTACAAAATTCAGAGGGAATGCTCCATTTGTGAATCCCACTTGCCTGCTTCCTCAAATCGTGCGAAAGCTGATCAATGCTGCATCTTAATCTTCAAAGGCCTCTAATAACCAAAGCTTCTAATTATCACCCTCAACATGTTCAGATTTGATTACTGTGGTTGACATTGGTTCACAAGAGGCATGTGTCAAGTTAGTTGTGTTTTGACATTGTCCCTTTTACCTACATTCAATGTTGGCTTTCCCAGTCATTGCTTGGTTTAAGCCTGAATAGTTTAAGTCTGAATAGTGACACAAAGCTTGTTAGTGCAGCAATACAAGATGCCCTGAGGCTTGTTTTGTAAAGTCAAGGTAATAAATGTACCTGCATTTGCAGGGAGCAGCACCTTGCATGAAATGTTTTAGATCTTGTGCTTCAGATTTGTTTTCTGTTTTAGCAATTGCAATCTGAGCACTTGTCTTGCTAGTGGAGATCAGCAGCCATGTGATGTTCACTTGGCTGGACCTAATCAACCTACCCTCAGTACTGGAAGAGGTCCATGTGCAGCAGAAAGCTGTAAATGTGACATTTTACACTTGCAAGAGCTTGTCTGTGATTACTCCCAGTCTTGCGAATGTACCTTCAGAAGAAACTAAGTGAATTTAAAACCTGCCAAACCAAATTGCCCAGTATTCCAAATGATGTAGCAAGGAACCAGAAGATATGGTCTCTTCCTTCCTGACCTTCCAAAGAAGGGTGTTCTGTGCGGTTGGCAGATGGACCTTTCTGTAGTTTGACGGCATTGCTTGGATGCATCACACTCTGTGCAGCAAACTCTTTGGTGAGAGGCAATGAGTATTCTCAGGAGCAGAGGCTCAGTCCTTGTTTAACCACAGTGCACTGATTCTGCCAGAACTCCAGTAGGCTTTGGATATGATTTTTTTCTCTTTTTTTAAAAAAGGTTATTTGATAGAATAGTTGTTCTCAACCAAACCTTTGGAAGTGGCTGGGTGGGCTGAACTGATAGAGTTCTCATGGGTCTGAGGACTGTGTTTCAGTGAAAAATCAGCAATGGAATATTTGCAGTCTTGGAAATAAAGCATCATTTGAGCTGTTGTAACTTTGCAAAACCATAAAGCTTGCCTATTTGTTTCCTCATGTAGTCTTTCACCCTGTTCTGGATGAGTGGTGTATTTGTGCATTTAATCATATGGAGTCTGCACATGTTCATATTCTCCCTAATTAGTTTATAGGTGTAGACCATGGCAGGATTTTCACAACCCTTAACCAACATCTGTAGATATTGTCAATGATCTGTAAACAAAGTGGCCTTTTGCAGTAATTTATAAATTAAATGTTAATGAGATTAGATTGAGCAAGCAGACATGTGAAGATTTGATTCCTGTCTGACCTGTGAGGGGGGAGAACCCAACTCAGTCAGACCTACCTGTGGAAGCTATGAGAGAATAGATATTGCAACTCTGGGGTCAGGTTCAATACTGATTTCAGAATTTCTCCAGTAACTATGAGCAGAATCATTTTGTTTTTATTTAAATTCACTTAAAACATTTTATTCATAGTTTGTCAAATTTCTCCTTTCATCTTTCTCTCTCCGTACAGCAGCCAAACTGAGAAACTAGAGTGAGCTACATGCATTGTAGTACTTCGCCCTTTTCTCCCCCTCTGAAAACATGCTTTATGTTTTCTGTATGCAAAATCTGTAAAAGAAAGTTTGCAAAATATTTTGACATGAATATTAAACAATTTGAAATATAATTCAACTTGGCTCTAAATAGTATGTTCCACTGAACACAACTGGAGCAAACTTAATGTTACAAAATGCATTCCAATACAGACATCTCAAGGGCAAACATTTCAAATTGGAAATGACAAAGTGCAGTGGTTATGAAAGAAAATTCCCTGCATCACATTCAGCTCCTCTGAGGTGGCTGAATAATTTTCAATATTCTTGATTCTGTAAGTACATTTTTGAGAAGGCTTACAGCCCAGGGCGTTCCCCTGGGTGCACTGTGACTGAAAGGTCTTAGGCAACAACAGTTCACCATTGTGCGTCTCCAGCAATAACCCCAAGCTTGAGTGGGTCCTTCAGCCCATGGTCCTGGATCTTGGAATATGCCATTGTGCAACAGTTGGCTGTGGAAAACCCTCTGCACTGGAAGTCCCACAAGTATTGAGCAGGCCAGAGCGTCTTTCAAAACATCGATGGTTCTCCAGGTGCACCTGGTGTGACTCAGCAGCTACAAGCTGCAAGCTACATGAGAACAGCTCAAGTTAGTGTGTCTGCCTGTGTCTGCAGCTTCTTTGATTAAAGTTTTGATTAGCACACCTACTTCTTTCTCCAACCGCTGCACATCTTGTTTTGTCCCTCCACTTTTGTTTTGAGGGATCTGGGAACGTTTTCCCATTTTTTAAGGTGCTAATGAGCTCAGATTACTGTCGTTGGAAGATTGATGCCAAGACACTTGGCATCCTCTTCCTTGACTGTGCAGCTGTAATCAGTAACTTGTTAATTGAGTCTTTGGCATCAATACACATCCAACTTTTCAACGATGCGATGCTGACCTCACGTTTTCCCCTGCTTGAATTTTAAAGCACCGCTGTGTTAGTGGCTTGCAGACTCTGACTGGACTGGATTTTGTAGAGGGCTGTGGTCTCTGCTACCGACTTAAAAATCTGTAGGAAGCATGTTCATAATCTCAACTGCTGATATGCCAACAATTTAACGTTGGGATTAATTGCTTTGAAGTGAGACGTCGTCTTGGGTGGCTGTGCTGTATTATAGAACTCTTGACCATCAGCTCTGTACCCCACCAGTGGCAGAGTCGCTTGCATCCTGACAGACCTGTAACTCAACTCCACTTATCCCACCTTGGTTCCATAATCTGTAAATGCTGTACTCTACAAAAGTCTGCTGGTTGCACTGTTTAAAAATTTCCTTTGACTTGGTCTGAACAGCTTTATTGAGGAGTGAGTTCCAGATTTCCACTACCCTTTGTATGAAACAGTCGGGGTGTATCCAACTGTGAAATTGAGTAACACTTCTGTACACAATCTTTTAAAGATTATGTCAGTGAATCAATCTGCAGTTCAAATGTCTTCTATATTACTAAGTCTTCCCACTAGATAGATCCCAGATGGCCTTGATAGTCAAGTCACAACCAGAGTTTGGAATTGCTTAGAGTAATGGGTGAAATTGTAATTTTTCACTAATGGAAATTGACAGCAGAAAGGCTCCTTTTTGGTTGTCCAGACTGCTGTTCACACTGGCCATAATGCTGTGTTGTAGAGTAAGGTGTGCAGAGTAGCCTGGGAGTACAGCCTACCTCGAGCATGCATCCTCAGTTGGAGAGATGTATATTGATTGTGAGCATAACGGTTTACAAATAATGCAGATTACGCTAATGTTACTGGTGAGGTTAAGTATTGCAGAGGACTCCTGGACACCATTACTGCATTCCTGCATTGAAGTAATATTGAGTGAAATTTCATTCCCATTCACTTTTCCATTGTTAGCATATTAATTAGGCTAGTGCCTGGCGAATATCCTTTCTGAGGAGATTCTCCTGTAGCACACCCTAGCCAAGTATGCGGAAAGGATTGTGATGGACAGGTGTACCGTCTCATCTGTGGGGAGTAATATTGCACCTTGCACTGGCAGGGATGTTATCACAAAACAGGCACTGTGGCCATGCTTTCCATTTACATGCTGACCAGCTTGAAGTTTGCCCGTTGCCAGTGTGGAACAATTTGTCAGTAGATTTCTAACAACTTCTGGCAGAAATTGAACATCTAGTGTCCAATCTATCTCTGTCCATCGCAACCATTATCTGTAACCTTTATCAGTACTGTTTCGTATTGGCTCCACTGAATGCTTTTTGTTCTTTGTTCTTATCAACTCAAAACATATCACTCTACTTAATCTTGCTGTCATATCTTCTGTATCTTCACTATAATGAGATCAAGTACATCAAACTGTTTTTAAACTAATTCTTTCCCTCGGTCTCAAATGTGGGAATCCTTATTTCTGTCTTTTTTTCAGAATAATTCTAGATGCTTTAAATCAAAGCATTTCTTCAACTGTTTACTATCATTTGACTTATTCCCAGATGATCTCTTCTGTGTTTAACCTGGGTGGCATTCTGAAATATGGGTGGCATGGTGGCTCAGGGGGTAACACTGGTGCCTCTGTGCCAGGGAGCTAGTTATAATTCCAGCTTTGGGCGACTGTCTGTTTGCACATTCTCCCAGTGTCTGCGTGGGCTTCCTCCAGATGCTCCGGTTTCCCCCCACACTCCAAAGATGTGCAGATTAGGTGAGTTAGCCATGGAAAATGCAGGGTTTGGGTGAGATACTGTTTGAAGGGTCAATGCAGACTTCAGTGCAGGCTGAATGGTCTGCTTTCACACTGTAGGGATTCTGTGCAAAGGGGCCTGGGCTCTCAATCCGTGTCTTTCAAATCAATACCTCAATCATGTCATCTTGTGGTTATTTGTTGGGCTGTGCCTATGATTATCCAACTATTTGTTTTCATAAAGTCAACACAGCATTATAATTATTAATTCATTAAAGAACAGCTATGCTATTCTACCTCACTGCCCAAAATGCTCCTTGTGTTTGTTCATTTTAAATCAAATATTCCTGGTCCTGGACTCCCTGGTACCTGCAAATAATCTTGACATTGCCCTGCTGCTCTGTTAAGTAAGAGGTGGTGTTGATACAGTCCAGCTATTTCCAAATGGGTACCATACTGCTGAGCGAATGGCAAGGAACTGGTAGAATATAAATGCCCTGCAATACAGTTGTAAACATGTTTCACACGTTTCTATGCTATCCATTCGTTACTGCCTTAACATTAACCTCTTTATTTCCACTTGCTGTTTGCATACATAGGTGTTTTTGATTTGACTGATGAAACTAGATTATGTCAGCATAGTCTAAGCAGACTGCTCCCTCATTTGAGTGGTTTAACCTAAGGGTCACCATGCCTCAGTCAGGGATGAGATTGAATAGTTGGGGGGGTTTCATGAGTACAGCCTGTACAGGCCTTAAATCCATGCTGTTGGCATAATTCTGTATTGCAAACTGAGCCAATTGAGCTAGTGTCAACTGGGCAAAGAGCTACTTTAATATTATGCTTCATGCAATGCCTTCCAGTAGGAGGCTCTTGTGTAACCATGGAATCTCTGAAGCAAGCGTGCCAAACTTTCTATGGTCACCTTATAGGGGCAACTGTAACCAATTTAACCCTACCCAATCACCAGGGCTTTGATGACTGACTGATAGTTAACTGAATCTGGGACCTCCCTGATCAGTGTGTTTCCATATTAGGCAGTGCAATTTTGCACTCAAGCTCAGACAAGATTATCGGAGGATTGCATCAGAACTCCCAGTTTCTGAGATTGGTTCTACATGAATTTGTTGGCAGCCATTCTCCCATAATTAAGGTCTCTCCAAGGTGGGAGCTATTTGTGGTCAGAAACCAGAACAGGTACTCGTTGATACAGATGAGCCATTGTCGAATTGAATGATAGACATACGTGGCGATGTTAAAAATTCCAAATAATCATTTCAACTGATATGCCCCATCCCCAACATCAACATGTTATCAGGCAAATTATTTGTCAAGGAATCCACTCTTTGTGCTACCCTTTCAACATTTATAAGTTGGTTTGCTTGGTGAGATGAGCACTGGGTGATACATACTTAAACTGACACCACTCAGTTACCACTGTCGATTGGGTGGCTGTGGTTATTGTGTTGAGCAGGTTCGACTTGCCCTTGTGAACTCGAGATTCTCAAATAATGAGGATTTAGGCTGAAGGGCCACAGGCCAACACCAGGATAAAAATCATAAGGGAAAAAGCCAAGTCAATCGAAGAACAATGAGTAGAAAACTTGCAATTTTAAAAGCTTACAAATGAGAGCAAAAAGGGACAGAAGAGCTCCCCAGTTCTGAGATTAAAGTTGCTAATAAATCTTAAGCGTTAGAATAGGAGGAAAGGAAAACTTGCTGATGGCACGAATAATGCAAGGATGGAAAGGATAAAAATCCCCTAAAGATCTCTGTCAGCTCAGGACTAAAGAATTCCCTTGTGATGAGACTTGTGAAAGAGGTTGGATAGATCAGTGAGGGGTGTGGCTAACAATAGCAGACTGTTAGAGGGTGTGAGAAAAATCAGTGAGTAAGAACGAGAGCATAGTATGATGCATGTTTCATTGTTGCTTGTTCCTTCTCATGTACTTTTTGCTTTTTCACTCATGGAATGTGAACAACACTGGCTGGCCAGCATTTATTGCCTGTTCCTAGTTGTCCTTGAGAAGATGGTGGTGAGCTGTCTTTTTAGACTATTGTAGCCCATGTGCTGTAGTTTGACCCACAATACCCTGAGGCAATTTCACCCAGCAACGGTGAAGGAACAACGGTATATTTACAAGTCAGGGTGGTGAATGGCTTGGAGGGAACTTATAGATGATGCTGTTCCCGTGTATCTACTGCCCTTGTCCATCTAGATGGAATTGGTTGTGGATTTGGAAGGTGCTGTCTAAGGATTCTTGATGAATTTCTGCAGTGTATCTCATAGCTAGTATACTGCTGTGTACTGGGCATTGGTGGTGAATGGAGTAGATGTTTGTGGATGTGCCAATCAAGTGGGCTGCTCTGTCCTGATGGTGTTTAAGATGCTTGAGTGTTGTTGGAGCTGCATCCATCCAGGCAATTGGGGAGTATGCTCTTATAGCCACTGTATTTATATGGCTAATCCAGTTGAGTTTCAATGTTGTTAACTCAGGGATTCAGTGATGGTAACACCATTGAATGCCAAGGGCTGGTGTTTAGTTTGTCTTTTATTGGAGATGGTCATAGTTTGTGTGGTGTGAATGTTACTTGCACCCTGTCAGTGCATCTAGATCTTTCTGTATTTGGACATGAACTGCCTCAGTGTGTGAAGAGTCATGAATGATTCTGAACATTGTGCAATCTTTGGCGAATACCCCCATTTCTGATCTTATGATGGAGGGAAAGTCATTGAAGCAGCTGAAGATGGTTGGGCCTTGGATACTACCCTGAGGAACTCCCTGCAGAGATATCCTGGAGCTCAGATAACTGACCTCCAACAGCCACAACCATTTTCCTTTGTGCCAGATATGACTCCAACCATTGGAGAGTTTGTGCCCCCCACCCCGGTTCCCATTGATTTGTTTTGTTCTACCTTCTTGATGCCACCCTTGGTCAAGTGTGCCTTGATGACAAGGGCTGTCACTCTCACCTCATCTGGAATTCAGCTCATTTGTCAATATTTGAACCAACACTGTAATGAAATCAGGAGCTGAATGGTCTGGGCAGAACCCAAACTGGGCATCACTGAGAAGATTATTGCTGAGCAAGTGCTGCTTGATAGCAGTGTTGGTACCTTCTATCACTTTGTACCAGAAGAGTTTGGCCAGGGTGTTGTCAAGTTCTAAAGCACAAGTCTTCAGTACTATTGTCAGAATAGGTTTTGCACTATTCAATGTCTCTAACTGTTTGATGTCATGTGGAGTGAATTGAATTGGCTGAAGACTTGTACCTGTGATGTTGGGATCTAGTGGAAGAGACTGAGAAGAATCATCCACTTAGTACCTTTGGCTGAAGATTGCTATGAATGCTTCAACCTTATCTTTTACACTGAAGTGCTGGTCTCTCCTGCCGTTGAGAATGGGGATATTTGTGGAGCCACCTCCAGAGAGTTTAATTGTCCACCACTACTCACAACTAGATACAGAAGGACTGCAGAGCTTGGATCTGATCTGATGGTTGTGGGATTGCTTAACTCTGACTATCATTTATGACTTATGCTGTTTGGCATGCAAGTAGTTTGCCTGGTTGCCACTTCATTTTTAAGTATGCCTGGTGCTGCTTCTGGCATGCTACCTCCTTCCTTCTCCAATGAGTTGATCCCCTGTCTTGAGGGTAATGTTTGACTGGGAGATATGCCAGAACACAAGGTTACAGATCACGCTGGATTACAATTCCACCACTGCTGTTAGCCCACAGCACCTCAGGGTGCCCAGATGCTAAATCTATTTGAAGTCTGCTCCATTTAGGACGGTGATAATGCAGCACAACTTGCCAAGCATGATTCTCAATATAAAGGTAGAATTACGTCTCCACAAGGACTGTGCAGTGGCCACTCTTACCAATACTGTCATAGACAGATGCACACAGCAGATCGGTAAGCATGAGGGCAAGTATGTTTTCCCTCATGCTGGTTCCCTCACCACTTGGTACAGATCCAGTCTAGCTGCTAGTCCTTTAGGACCCAACCAGCTCGATCAGTAGTGCTGCTGCTGAGTCACTGGTGGTGCGCATTGAAATCCCCCATCCAGAGAACATTAGCACCCTTCCCACTCTCGATGTTTCCAACAAGTGTTATTCAACATTGAGTATGATTCATCAGCTAAGGGAGGACAGTACGTGATAGTAAGGAGGTTTCCTTGCCCATGTCTAACCTGATGGCATGAGACTTCATGGTGTCTGGAGTCAATGTTGAGGACTCCCAAAGCAACTCCCTACCAACTGTATACCACTCTGCCGCCACCTCTCTTGGGTCTGTATCGAGGAATAGTGATGGTGGTGTCTGACATTGTCTGTCATGTGTGATTCTGTGAGTATGATTATGTCAGGTGTTGCTTGACTAGTCTGTGAAACAGCTCTCCCAATTTTAGCAGTAGTCCCTAGATGTTAGCAGGGAGGATTTGCAGGGTTGATGGGGCTGTTTCTGGGCCTAGGTTGATGATGGGTGGTATATCTGCTTTCGTTTTTATTTGTTGAGACTTTTGTCGCGGTCGGTACAACTGAGTGGCTCGCTAGACCATTTCAGAGGGCAGTTGAAAGTCAAACACATTGCAGACCAGATTAAGATGGCAAATTTCCTTCCCTAAAGGACATTAGTGAGCCAGATGGGTTTTTCCAACAATTGTTAATGATTTCATGATCATCAATAGATTTTTAATTCCAGATATTTTTACTGAATTCAAATTCCACCACTTGCCATGACAGGTCCCCAGAACATAGCTGAGTTTGAAAGTTAACAGTCTAGTGATGATACCACTATGTCCCTTTTCCTTCCTGGTAAATCTTGACCAGGAGGTTGTTTCCTAATTGGGAAAGTGGTCTTGGAGTAATTGGCTTCGGTAACTGAGAAGGCTGCCACAGAGCCTGCTGGGTTCATTTAGCTAAGTACGGTGCTGTGTTGTGAGACTTGTCATACTGTTTATGCAGATACTCAGTGTGAGCTTGGCATGCAGCCTGTCAGAGCCAAAAGGAAACATAATTATTGAATGGAGCTGAGTGCCCACAAAGCATTGCAGATGCAGCATGCCTCATGGGCTCTGAATCTTTGACTGCAGACATGTAATGAAGGAGGGATTCTCTAGGCTTCCTGCATTACTCAGTCTGACTGACTGGATTGAATCAAGTTAACTTGCCATGTTTTGTGCGATGGCAAAAAATGTGGGTAAGATGGAAAACCATGTGCCAACTGCCTCATTTTCTCTGGAAGAAAATATGGAGGGTACTATAGACGTGGTGAAACGGTCATTCTCTTGTTTAACTGTCCACTACCAGAAACAAAATGTCTTTAAAATAATGTTTACTTTTGATGATTTGCAGCTGATTGGGTGTTGCTGCTGGTCTCGTGCCCACGTGGCGAAAATGATCGGGCCTATCACATTGTAAACCTGCTCGTTCAGGTGAACAAAATAATTGGGCCCTAACTTCGAGCACATGCCTGGTGCTCCTGCTGTCAGGCTGCATGACTACAAAGAGGTTTCTTTGAAAAATAAGTCATTAGAAATATCTTTTACTAATCTTCATCTTGAGGGAGTGAAGTCAAGAGTCTTTTCATATCCATGTTCCAAGCTTCAGTCTGGGTAGGGCCCATGAAGTGATGATGTGGTTGGTCAGACATCGGCTACTGTTATCCCAGATTTAGGAACACATCGGGATCAATAATATCCAGTGTTGAAGTTAAAGAAAACTTCAGGTGGTGCTCTGATTATCATCATCTGAAACTTGATCTCCATGCTGAACTCTCCTAGATTTTCCAGAATTTCTTCCCAATGGCAACATGGGTTTTCAATTTAAATTGAAATGCAGGAAGGACTCAGTAGGTGAGACAGTATCTGTGGGAAGAGAATCAGAGCTAATGTTTCAGTGACTCGTCAGAAACATTGTCAACGAGGGTCAAGAGAAGGAGGTGGATTTCCTGGACAGGGAGTTCGAGGAAATGGAAGAGAAACTGCAGAAAGATACAAGTTCAGGAATAGGTCAGAGGAAAGGCTAGAGAGGAAGTGATTTGGGGATAGTTGGCTGGAATGTGGAAGTGTATCCAACAAGAATCTGTATTCTCAATGCTGGAACATAGACAAACTGGTATTTCAAAAATTATGTAGCACCATCTGGTCACAAAAGAATTGGCCTGTCTGTTATCGATTTTAAATAAAAGCATTTGAAAGACAACTTTCTCAAGTTCCAAACTGCATTCTGTTTTCGTGTTTGTTTGTGGTTTCCTGTTCAAATGAATGTTAAAACACACAATTGCAGGTCTGTGAAGTATTGGGAAAGCTGAGTAAATCATCTTATTTGTTGGTTCTCTCAAGTTTAATTTTTACCAATGGTCTCTGAGTCACAAGGTTGTGCATTGAAGTCCTGCTTGAAGGCAAAAATAAAGGGTGGCAGCCTTACATGATATTGAAGGAGCTGGAGGTACAATCTTTCAGATAGGAAGTTAAACTGAGGCCCCTGACCACCCTCCAGTAAATGTAAATGATCCCATAACACTATTTTGAAGGAGAGCAGAAGTACTATCTCTAGCATCTTGATCAACTATTTATCTCTCAATGATCATTATCACTGTTGTTTGTGGGATCTTGCTGTGCACAAAATAGCTGTCCTGTTTCTGAAATTACAGCAGTGACTATAATTCCAAAAATATTTCATTGCCTGCAGAAGGCTGTGGGATGTCCAGTGACTGTGAAAAGCAATTTATAAATTGCTCTTACAATGGGAAATCAGGAGGGCAAAAAGGAGAAATGAGATGGCTTTGGTAAATTGGGTTAAGAGAATCCAAGGGTTTTTATAAACACATTAATGACAAAAGGGTGACGAGGGAGTGAATAGGACCCCTCGAAGATCAGCAAGGCAGCCTATGTGTGGAGCCGTGGGAGCTGGGAGAGATATTAAACGAGTATTTTTGCATGAGTGTTTACTGTGGAGAAAGACATGAGCGATACAGAATGTGGGGAAATACATGATGGCCATCTTGGAAAAATGTCCATATTACAGAGGTGGTGGTGCTGGATGTCTTAAAATGCATAAAGGTGGATAAATCCACAGGACCTGATCAGGTGTACTCTAGAACTCTGTGGGAAGCTAGGGAAGTGATTGCGGGGCATCTTGGTGAGATATTTGGATCATTGATAGTCACAGGTGAGGTGCCAGAAGACTGGAGGTTGGCTAACATGGTGCTACTATTTAAGGTGGTAAGGAAAGGCCAGGGAACTACAGAGTGGTAAGCCTGACTTTGGAGGGAATTCTGAGGGATAGGATTTACATGTATTTGGAAAGGCAAGGACTGATTAGGGATAATCAACATGTCTTTGTGCGTGGGAAATCATGTCTCTCTAAGTTGGAGTTTTTTGTTGAAGTAATGAAGAGGATTGATGAGGGCAAAGTGATGGACGCGATCTATACAGTCTTCAGTAAGACGTTTGATAAGTTTCCTCATTGTGGACTGGTTAGCAAGGTTTGATCATGTAGAATATAGGGATAATTAGCCATTTGGATACAGAAATGGGCTCGAAGGTATGATAGAGGGTGGTGGTGGAGAGTTGCCTTTCAGACTGGAGGCCTGTGACTAATGGTGTGTCATGAGGATCGATGCTGGAGTCCACTGTTTTTCGTCATTTATATTAATGATTTGATTGTGAATGTGGGAGGTATGGTTAGTAAGTTTGCAAATGACATCAACATTCGTGGTGTAGTGGACAGGGAAGAAGGTTACATCACATTACAATGGGATCTTAATCAGATGGGCCTATAGATCAAGGAGTGGCAGATGGAGTTGAATTTAGATAAATGTGATGTGCTGCATTTTGGAAAGGCAAATCTGAGCAGGACTTATACATTTAATTGTAGGATCCTGGGGAGTGTTGTGTAACAAAGAGGCCTTGGAGTGCAGGTTCATAGCTCCTTGAAAATAGAGTCACAGGTAGATAGGATAGTGAAGAAGCGCTTGGTATACTTTGCTTTATTGGTCAGAGCATTCAGTATAGGAGTTGGGAGGCCATGTTGCAGCTGTACAGGATGTTGGTTAGGCCACTTCTGGAATATTATGTGCAATTCTGGTCTCCCTGCTACTGGAAGGATGTAGTGAAACTTGAAAGGGTTCAGAAAAGATTTACACGGATGTTGCCAGGGTTGGAGGGTTTGACTATAAGGGGACGCTGAATAGGCTGGTGCTGTTCATCCCTGGAGCATTGGAGGCTGAGGAATGACCTTTATAGAAGTTTGTAAAATCATGAGAGGCATGGATAGTGTAAATGGACAAGGTCTTTTCCCTTCGGTGGGAGAGTCCAGAACTTGAGGGCATAGATTTAAGGTGAGTGGAGAAGGGTTTAGAAGAGACTGAAAGGGCAACCTTTTCACACACAGCGTGATGCGTGTATGGAATGAGCTGCCAGAGGAAGCAGTGGAGACTGGTACATTTACAACACTTCAAAGGCAAATGGGACTAGATTGATTGATTTTTAGGATACCTGGTCGGTATGGATGAGTTGAACTGAAGGGCCAGTTTCCGTGCTATACGTCTGTATGACTCTAGGCTGTAAAATTTTTCATGTGACTAAACTGGTGATTCACAACCCCCTCTAGTGACAGAAAATTGAATTTTCATTTACTCTGCGAGTTTCAATTTATTCAAATTGTCATTTACAAAGACTAAATATATTTAATGTAATTTGATCTCTGTGCAATCATTTAAATCCCCATTTCCCTATTTGTTGTTAGTCTCCATCAGAGTAGGAAGCTCAAATTTGATGCTCTTGTGGGCTTCTCTGGATATTCCTGCCAATGTCATGCCTCTGTCACTAGCTCAAGGACTTATGACTTGTAAAACTGGAGTTATAATACAGCTAAAGGTAACTGCTAGACAGTTTTGAAGTAGTTTTATTTAAGGTGAGCTGTCAGAAAATATCTAAATTTAAACCAAGAGCCAAGTGACTGCTTCTTAAAACCAAAGGGAGGTCCCTTCAGTTTCATTTGCTCTTTAACTTCAGTAGAACAAATATTAAAGCAGAACTGATAATGTTACCCTTGTTCTGTCGTGGTGAAATTTGGTAACCCGGCTGGCAAGTAAATGGTTGTAGTTGTCAGGCTTAAACAGCTCTTCTCCTCCCCACCCCGTTTTTATTTGCTGGCCAAACCTAAACATTTAGTCCTCACCTACTTCCTCCTTACACATGCAGAAGATGACTTGGATATCATTATTTACAAGAGCTGGAAATTTCCAATATTTGCTTTGGTTCTGGACTGTTGATTTGACTTTTGTCATCTTATCAGGAGAACATAGTAGTTTTCGGATTTAAATTCAGGGAGCATGTGCATAGTAAGAGAAAAACAGTATGGCAGAGAGTGAGGTTACAATTGTTTATGAAGCCTTTTAACAATGCACATGTGGCAAGAGTTTTGTTTATAAATTGCAGTTTAAGATGTCATGCTGGAGTATAAGTATGCAAAGTCAGTGAATGAGTTGTTAGTGTATGTGCCATGGGATGAAATGGGCAACATGTTGTTTGGCATACATATTTGGGTCATCTATTACAGTTTAATGGTTTCCTTCAGCTGTAGCATCACCTTTGTCTGACTGACCAGGAAAACAGTCACAATGTACAAATCCTTGATTTCGAGTTGCTGTAATTGATTGTTGAGATGTCACTTCATTCATAAAAACATGTCTCACTTCAATGGGTGAATGGCAAGGATATTGACAGCTGGTATTGGCAGATTCATTCTATTGTTTATGGGTAGGTCATGTTGGAGCAACCTCCCACTTTGCTGAATAGATGCCATGTCATGGGTACGCAGTAATTGCTTGCAGAGGGAAGTACTAACTTCAATGCATAATTCTTAAGATCAACATGTGGGATGTTACGAGGACTTGGAGACTTTACTATACTAGTATACCTGATGCTGGTTTGTCACCTAGAATTAACTGAATTTGATGTGCACTGCTATCTAAGGTGTGGATATCAGGAGGTGAGCAGGCAAAATCATCCATTTGGCCCTGCTAGCTAAAGATATTCCCTCACACCTCCGGTTGTCTGTTGCAATTGTATACTGTTTGAGAATGTGGATTTACATAGAGCTTTTTGTCTGATAGTTGCCTAGTTGCATTTATGCAGCAACCATCATGCAGTTGCTGGACTGACCCTTGCAACCTTTTCTGTGTGAAAAAGTCTCTTTTATATCTTTCCCCACTCAGCCTAAACCTATGTCTTCTTGTTCTGGACTCCCCCACCCCAGGGAAAAGACCTTGTCTATTTATCCTATCTGTGCCCCTCATGATTTTATAAAACCTCAGCCTCCAACACTCCAAGGAAAACAGCCCTAGTCTACTCAGCCTCTCCCTATAGCTTAAATCCTCCAACCCTGGCAACATCCTTATAAATCTTTTCTGAACCCTTTCAGATTTCACAACATCTTTCCGATAGGAAGGAGACCAGAATTGCACGCAATATTCCAACAGTGGTCTAACCAATGTCTGCTACAGCTGCAACATGACATCCCAACTCCTGTACTCAGTACTCTGACCAGTAAAGGAAAGTATACCAAACACTGCCTTCACTGTCCTATCTACCTGCAACTCCACTTTCAAGGAGCTATGAACCTGCACTCCACGGTCTCTTTGTTCAGCAACACTCCCTAGGACCTTACCATTAAGTGTATAAGTCCTGCTAAGATTTGCTGTCCCAAAATGCAGCACCTTGCATTTATCTAAATTAAACTCCATCTGTCACTCCTCAGCCCATTGGCCCATCTGATAAAGATCCCATTGTAATCCGTGGTAACCTTCTTCGCTGTCCACTACACTTCCAATATTGGTGTCATCTGCAAACGTACTAACTATATCTCTTATGCTTACATCCAGATCATATATAAAAATGATGAATAGTGGACCCAGCACCGATCCTTGTGGTACTCCACTGGTCACAGGCCTCCAGTCTGAAAAACAACCCTCTACCACCACCCTCTGCCTTCTACCTTTGAGCCAGTTCTGTATCTAAATGGCTAGTTCTCCCAGTATTCCATGAGATCTAACCTTGCTAATCAGTCTCCCATGGGGAACCTTGCCGAACACCTGACTGAAGTCCATATAGATCACGTCCAATGCTCTGCCCTCATCAATCCTCTTTGTTACTTCTTCAATAAACTCAATCAAGTTTGTGAGACATAATTTCCCACGCACAAAGCCATGTTGACTATCCCTAATCGGTCCTTGCCTTTCCAAATACACCTAGATCCTGTCCCTCAGGATTCCCTCCAACAACGTGCCCACCACTAATGTTCCCTCCAACAACTTGCCCACCACTAATGTCAGGCTCACCGGTGTATAGTTCCCTGGCTTGTCTTTACCACCTTTCTTAAATAGCGGCTTCACGTTAGCCAATCTCCAGTCTTCTGACACCTCACCTGTGACTATCAATGATACAAATATCTCAGCAAGAGCCCAGCAATCACTTCCCTAGCTTCCCACAGAGATCTAGGGTACACCTGATCAAGTCCTGTGGATTTATCCACCTTTACCCGTTTCAAGACATCCAGCACTTCCTCCTCTGTAATATGGACATTTTGCAAGATGTCACCATTTATTTCCCTACAGTCTATATTTACCCTGTCCTTTTCCACAGTAAACACCAATGCAAAATACTCCCCCATTTCCTGCGGCTCCACACAAACGTTGCCTTGCTGATCTTTGAGGGGCCCTATTCTCTCCCTAGTTACCCTTTTGTCCTTGATGTATTTGTAAAAACCCTTTGGATTCTCCTTAACTCTATTTGCCAAAGCTATCGCATGTCCCCTTTTTACCCTTATTATTTCCCTCTTAAGTATACTCCTACTGCCTTTGTACTCTTCCAAGGATTCTCTCAATCTATCCTGTCTATACCCTACATATGCTTCCTTCTTTTTCTTACCCATACTCTCAATTTCTTTAGTCATCCAGTATTCCCTATACCTACCAGCCTTTCCTTTCACCCTAACAGGAATATACTGTCTCTGGACTCTGTTATCTCATTTTTGAAGGCTTCCCATTTTCCCTTTATCTGCGAACATCTGCCCCCAATCAGCTTTTGAAAATTCTTGCCTGATACCATCAAAATTGACCTTTCTCCAACTTCAGTTTTTATATATGGTCTATCCTTTTCCATCACAATTTTAAAACTGATTAGAATTATGGTCGCAGGCCCCAAAGTGCTTCCCCACTAACCTCAGTCACCTGCCCTCCCTTATTTCCCAAGAGTAGGTCAAGTTTTTTTTACCTTCTCTAGTGGGTGCATCCACATACTGAATCAGAAAATTTTCTTGTGCATGCTTAACAAATTCCTCTCCATCTAAACCCTTAACACTATGGCAGTCCCAGTCTATGTTTGGAAAGTTAAAATCCCCTACCATAACCACCTTATTCTTACAGATAGCTGAGATCTCCTTACAAATTTGTTTCTCAGTTGCCCTCTGACTATTGGGGGGGTCTTTAATATAATCCCAATAAGGTGATCATCCCTTTCTCACTTCCACCCAAATAACTTCCCTCAATTCCCAATCCCCCCACCAAGCACCTCTAGCAAATTTCCCTGCCAGTATATTCGTCCCCTTCCAATTCAGGTGCAATCCATCCTTGTACAGGTCACTTCTGTCCCAGAAGAGCTTCCAATGATCCAAAAATGTGAATCCTTCTCCCATACACCAGCTCCTCAGCCATGCATTCATCTGCTCTATCCTCCTATTCCTACCCTCTCTAGCTCGTAGCACTGGGAGTAATCCAGATATTAGTATTTTCAAGGACCTCCTTTTTAAATTCCTGCCCAATTCTCTATATTGTCCCTTCAGAATCTCATCCTTTTCTCTTCTCATGTCATTGGTTCCAATGTGTACAATAGCCTCCTGCTGGGCCCTCTTCCCCCTTGAGAATATTCTGCACCCTCTGAGACATCCTTGATCCTGGCACCAGGGAGGCAACACAACACTCTGATTTTTCGCTGCTGGCCGCAGAAACATCATCTTGTGCCTCAAACTAGATCTCTTGGAACCCGATATACCCCTCTTTGCCGGTCTCAATACCAGAAACTTAGCTGTTTGTGCTACATCCCCCTGAGAATCCATCACCCCCTACATTTTCCAAAACAACATACTTACGTGAAATGGGGATAACCACAGAAGATTATTGCTCTAGCTGCCTACCTCTCTACCTTTCCTGGAGTTAACCCATCTATGTGACTGTATCTGCAGCTTTTCTCCCTTCCTATAACTGCCGTCCATCACGTCACCCTGCTCTTGTAAATTCCTCATTGCATCTAACTTTCACTCCAACCAATCCATTCAATCTGATAGGATTTGCAACCAACAGCATTTATTGCAGATATAATCCTCAGTAACCCATAAACTCTCCCTGAACTCCCACATCTGACAAGAAGAGCATATCACTCTACTAAGGGCCATTTTTGTTTCTTCAATCTGCAGACCCAGAAAATAACACCGTCTTATTCCTCTACAAAAAACTGCTCTAGGCTAACTTAATACTCATGGCTTATATTTTTAAGTTTTATCAAGAGCTATTGCTCAATATGACATATAATCAAGCAAGAACACACTCTACTCACTACTGCAGACTTACAGCAAGGCCGTACTTAAAACTATTCACTTATCGGTTTCTGTACTGTGACCTCTCCCAAACAGGTTCCTCCAAGGTTAGTTGTGAATTTCACTATTTGTTCATTTTCCCAGACGCACTCCGATGTCCAGCGATACATGAATTCAACAGCAAAGGCAGTAACTGCACAGGCTCATTGCTGTGTCAGTTAGTAGTGTGGTTTTCTTTCTGTGTCTCTCCTGCACTGAGCTGACTATGTGCTGCCTTTGTCTGTTCCTCTCCCTTTTAAAAGTGCCATTGTTTTGACTTTCTTTGTCTCTGAAGTTCCAAAACAATGCAACAGCATATAAAACAGTAATTGCTGCTCTTGGAATTTGAGGAAATCACCTCCAACACCTAAAATAACTCCATAAAGGAGCAGCCTGTTACAGCCAAATATTTTTCCCATCCTCCATCAATGGATAGAAATATCCAGGTTGATATTTCCTCTTCGATATTTGCAGGTGTACCCAATGCTGGTGCACTGTGCAGTTTTCTCAGCACGAATTTCAAGTTCCCTGCCCGGACGTGTTCTTTGCTTGGCAGCCATGTTTCTTATGGGCTGTAGAGGAGAGTTGGGAGTCTGTCAATTCTGCAGCTAATCATGGAGCAGGACTGTACTAATGAAGATCCAGTGCAACCCTTGCTGTGTGTCACTCATCCCCAGAAAGCCTGTTTGGAGACTCTGCATGAGTGAATATTGGTGTTTGAAATGGCAATATCTAAGCTCACAGGTGGCTTAGTGGTTAGCACTGTTGTCTCACAGCACCAGGGTCCTGGGTTTGATTCCACCATCTGACAACTGTGTGGGGTTTGCACATTCTCCCCATGTCTCCGTGAATTTCCTCCCACAGTCCAAAGATGTGCTATGGTAAATTGTCCATCGTGTCCATGGATGTGTAGGTTAATTGGGTTAGCCATGGGAAATGCAGGGTTACAGGGATAGGGTAGGGCGGATGGGTCTGGTTTGGATGCTGTTCGGAGGGTTGGTGTAGCCTCAATGGGCTGAATGGCCTGCTTCAACACTGTTGAGATTCTATGGTTGGTCGTGTAGATTGGTTTCTGGTGTGCAGCTATTAGTTGCATAACTGTCCCTTAATGAAAACTTACTCATTCAGGAATAAGGGAGAAGCTTAATTGGAAAAGAATTCTTGGAATTAATTTGCAGTGTTCTGGAAAGAGCATTTTAGGTCCTTGTAAGTATGCTTTCCAGTTGGGATTCATTTAGTGCTTTGCTGTATTCTATAGAAAACTCATGCGGTGAAGGAGGATCATGTGTTACGGCGCAGGTTTTCACTCTGTAGTGGATTGGCAACACCACAGAAAATCGACCCTCGCAAGTTGACCCGAAACTCTTCTTTTGGAGGTTACAATGGGATTTCTCCTTTGACTCCAGGTTTGTTGAATTTGATCTACTTTAAGATTTATTCCACCAAATTCTGATAACTGTGCAGAGAAAATAGTGCAAAATGTCAGCAGGCAAATGCTGTCGTATATTGCACATAAAACAAATGCTGTCCTGGTACGACTTCTATTCTTGCAATAAATGGTATTTTTGAAATCCCTTTAATGGCTTAGGTTCTCTATATTGAATACTAACTAAGAGCTGAGCTCACCAAGTCTGCTAATGCTGATCTGACTGGACAGTCCATATTAAATGCTGAGTGAATTCCCCATCCCTCTGATGAAGGTAACATGGTACTGAGCAATACATACCAGAGATTCTCTAGTTTGATTCTTATTTAATACTGAGTTCACAGAACAGCAGTAGGACCACAACATTAATCTCCATGTTACAGGGTTAGGGAGGGGAAGGTTCAGTCATGGATCCCACTCTTGTTGATCATGCAGAAAGTGTGAGTGTGCCTCTCTTGTAATGATAGAATTGCATTCATATGTAGTTCCCCAGTCGGTAAATAGTCTGTAAACCTTCACTGCCCAGGCTTACAACTTGCAGTTTTTTTTAGGTTAGATTAGATTACTTACAGTGTGGAAACAGGCCCTTCGGCCCAACAAGTCCACTGTGCCACCGTGCCGCCCAAAAGACTCTTACATTTGTAGGACACAAAGTCAGCCCATTCACATGATCAGGATGTCGTGTCAAAATAGAAATTTGTGGTTAAACACTGTTAAAGCCACACGTACTGGAAGGTGACCTATCTACCTTGAACCCGAGTTGATGTGTCTCCAGGCATTATTTGATGTGCTTTTCTCATGGTCCTGGAAGCAATTTATTATTGACACCAATTTATTAATAGAGTATGTGCTTTCCAATGTGGCTATAATGAACACACACCCTAAATGTCTTACCCACCACAAACATTCCAGTCTCTATGGTAACTGCATGTAGACCAAGTTTTGAGAGTCCAAGTCTGACCAGCCTAGGGTACTAGGCCACCTGCACTCACCATGTAACTTATTGTGTGGTTGGACATAAATACCCTGTCACTCTGCAGGGTATTTTTAGTTGAGTGAATTTTAAATGTCATTGCTGTTCTGATATCTCACTTTGTAAAGTCAGCCTGAGATGTGGTTTAGCAGACTCAATGCTGTGACTATATCAATACAATATTACAATGGGGCAGAGTGTCATTGCATTGCCCAGCATGAATAGAAATCTGGATGTGATGAAGTGAAAAGCTGTTTATTTAAGCAGGTGACATCCATTCAGAGATGAATGAAGGGCATTTCTTGAGTTACAGGGAGCTGATTATCAATTAATTGCAAAAGTTTGCCATTTTCAAATTCATCTTGAATGAAAAATCGATCAAGTTTCATTAAATTAATGATACACTAACAAAGTTACTCTCCTAGAAATTTCTTGTGACAATGGCCCAGAAATTCCAATCAGGGTCAGGAACACTATTATCGAATCCCTACAGTGCAGAAGCAGGCTATTCAGCTCGTCAAGTCCACACCAACCTTCTGAAGAACATCCTGTCCATAACCATCCGCCTACCCTAACCCTATTACTCTGCATTTCCCTTTGGCCAATCCACCTAACCTGCACATCTTTGGACTGTGGGGGGAGCTCGGACCACCCAGAGAAAATCTCATGCAGACACTGGGAGAATGTGCAAACTCCACACACACATTTGTCAGAGGCTGGAATCAAACAGGTACCTGGCACCTTGAGGCAGCAATGTTATCTGTTGAGCCACCGTTTCCCCCCCCCACCCCCCCCAAATTGGAAACAGGATTTCTGACCATAATCAGACAAAACAAAAATACTTGCATTTTAGTTGACTTCTCCCCTCGTAGTTCCTGGACAGGTGGAGTTGTGTCCAGGAAACATCAGCGCCAGTAGAAGACTGTTGTCAAACTCGTGCCCTTTTAAGTGCCATATAAATATCCAGCAACTTTGATAATCATTGTACAAGGGTAAGTATGTGAGGTAAGTTTGGGGTTAGGGTACCAGGTGGGTAAAAGAGTAAGGGGTTGATGCGAGGTGGTGATGGGATAGAGTATTAGGTAAGTGGATGTGTTTAGGTTAAGTCAAGCTGTCAGTTTGGGAAGAGGGGGAGGGAAGGTGAAGACTGTGGGCTATGTCATGTTGGGGTTGAGCATGGAAAGCACATTTAAAAGCCCTTCTGCATACCATCAGTGTAGACCCAAGGTCCTTGGGCTCTGTGGTGCAGTCCTATCCTGGCTTCTAGGCTAGGAAGCCTGGGTTCAAGTTCCACCTGCTCATCTCAACAGGTTAATTAAAAATATTTAGGTTGGGATATCTGATCGGCACAGACGGGTTGGACCGAAGGGTCTGTTTCCATGCTGTACATCTCTATGACTCTATAAGTGCTAAGAACCCTCTCAACAAATTTGTGTAGGACAGTGTCCTCCTAATCCTTTCTGTTCCAGTCTGCTTTCACCATGACTTTACCGAACCTCTTGCACTGAATCAATTTTGGGTGGGGCTTTATTAGCTATTGTGCTGCTATTTTAGCATAAGTTCATAATCCATCATCCTGTATCCAGGGTAATGCTCTTTCTGCTTCTTTCCTCATTTACTACAGACTCTGAGATGGAAAATAATGGATTTTCAGCTCTTACCGATGAAGTCACTTCAACGCCCATCTCCAGCAGTAAGGTAGGATTCTGGTGTTTTGTCTACCATTACCCTATACCTTGAGTGGGAATAACCTCCAGCCTTAAAAGGCAAGGACAGCATAAACTAAACATTTCTGGACTGGGTCCAAATCAACCGTATTTCTCCTTGGAGCACATTCCTCCCCTCCCAAAAACTAGCCAGAGCAACTGTGCGGAAGCGTTTCGTAGAGTAGAAATTCCTGTGTCAAGTACTCTCTGTTTCCACACATTGAAATGTCCTTATGGCGTCCTACAGATTCAGTTTAGTCACTGCCGGCAAGTGCTCAGAACTATTACAGGCATAGAAGGAGGCTATTCAGCCCATGATGCCTGCTCTGCAGTACAGAATATTGGCAAAACCTTCTCCCTCCCTGCTGCCCACTTGAGCTATCCTCTCTGACATTGTTTCTTCCTATCTGGTATGGAGAAAGCAATGGTCACAATAACAGAGACCTGGAGACCATTGAGAACTGAAGGAAAGTAAGCTGAGGAGTAACAACTCTGTCTGGAAGATGTTATGATGGCGTTAAGAGCTTGATTTTATATTTTACAGATGACAGCTTGCATGTTAATGAAACTCCAGTAATTCCCATGGAAAAAAAGTCATGATTTCACTTCCATGATTGATCTGCCATTGATCTTATTTGTTTTAAACCCATCACAAATATAACACAGAGCTGATCAGAACCTCATTAAAAATTTGAATGAAGCATCGGTGCTGCTTCAGTGAAAATAAATGAGTAAAATTGTAAGATCAATCAGTTTTTCAGCAAATAGTAGCACATGTGGGTTGTAGAGCAATAAAATCCCTGGCTTGTTCCTTGGTCCAAGATTTATTGTTGTTCAACTTGAGTGACTGTGAAAATTATCTCTGCGATAGGAAGACAAACAGTGAGGATTTCTGCTTAAGATTGCAATCTAACATCTGGTAAATGTGAGAGGCTGTTATATCTTGCTGTGATCACTGGCTAAGTTTAAACATAAATAATGAGTGAGAAAATAAAGCATGCAGACATCAACTGATCTCCTTTTGCTCCAGATCTTCACAAGTGCCAGCCTGCAGACAAATTGATTCAGTCTGCATGATATCACAACCAGGCTGAGCACATTAGATGCAACAAGTTTCGTGACCTGATGATGATATATTAACTGTAATGCTAAACATTTGTACAGCAGAACTTGCCACACCACTAGCCAACTTGTGCCACTCGTTATAAGACAGAGTCCCTTGAACAAAGAGCCCAGTTATGCTTTGTCCACAAAAGGCAGGACGAAGCTGGTCTGTTCAATTGATATCTCATCAGCCAATTTTCAATCATTAGCTAGGTGATTGAAGGGCTCATTGACAGTGCTATCAAGTGGTACCGAGCAATGACATGCTCAGTTTGGCTTAAACCAGGACCACCTGGCTCCAAGTCTTATTCCAGCCTCGGCCCAAACTTGGAAAAATGCTTTAAATTCCAGAGGGGAGGTGAGAAGAGTGTCTTTGGTATCAAGTCAGTATTTTACAGAGTATGGCATCAAGACTGCCATTGTTTTTTAATTTTACTCAATGAATGAGAAATCTCTGCACTGGTAGGAATCATACTTGGCACAAAAACAAGATATTTGTGACTATTGGAGGACCTAGACCCAAAGATCTTCAGCTGCTTCGCCCTTGACTTTCCCATGATATTTGGTTCCATTTGTAACTCCTCAGATAATAAAGCAATCCATATCCCCTGGTCACATTCAGGCTTGGACAGATTAGTGACATTTAGAGTCATAGAGATGTACAGCATGGAAACAGATCCTTCGGTCCAACCCGTCCATGTCGACCAGATAGCCCAACCCAATCTAGTCCCACCTGCCAGCACCCGGCCCATATCCCTCCAAACCCTTCCTATTCATATACCCATCCAAATGCTTCTTAAATGTTGCAGTTGTACCAGCCTCCACCACATCCTCTGGCAGCTCATTCCATACATTACCACCCTCTGTGTGAAAACGTTGCCCCTTACGTCTCTCTTATATCTTTCCCCTCTCACCCTAAACCTATGTCCTCTAGTTCTGGACTCCCAGACCCCAGGGAAAAGACCTTGCCTATTTACCCTATCCATAACACTAAATGCACCACCTTAAATACTGAATCCTTTTACCACTATATCAACAGTATGTACCTTCTACAAGGTGAACTGCAACACTTCCCATGGCTTTTGTAAGCATTCTGCTTGAAGCTCTACAGCATTCTACCGTCTCTGCCACCAGAAGGATAGGTGCAGCTCTTGGAAATATATCTATATTCTTTCATTGTAACTCAAATTATACCTTGGGAATCCTGACCTAATGACACTAAGGGAGTGTATACACTACACAACTGACTGCTTAAATTGAAGAGCTACCACCAGCTAAACAGCATATCGAGATGGGCAGTAAATACTGGCCTTGTTAATATGACCATGTGCTGTGAATGAAAAGCTTGATTGTCATATGCACCAGCCAAATCAAAAACTATCCTGATTAGATAGCGCTGTAATGTCCAGGTCCCAGCATTAACCTCGTCTCTCACTTTTTTCTTTCAGTCTGATTCAAAGTTGTACAACGGCTATAACAAAGACTGTGTATCCCACATCTCTAAACTCACCAAGAAAGAATCTTTGAAGGTATGTGTCTCCAAGTGATAATGTAATACCTAAAGACTAGCCCTGTGTAACTTGCTCTGCTGTTTCCTAGTTTGAGGTGATTTGACTTTGTTTCAAAGTAATCAGTTTCTGACAGCAGCTCCACAAACAAGTCATGTATTAGGTTCAGCGGCAGGTCAACTCTAAACTGAGGTTTGGATTCCCAAACCCCTTGCTAAAACATGTATTGAATTTTGTGCATTTATTTTAGTACCATTCCCTGACAGAGCATAGAAGTGTAGATGGGAAAGGCTTTTCAGCCCATTCAGCTCATGTTTCTTTCTACAGAAAGTTGTTCAGGTAAAATTCACGAATATCCCATTGCACTCCTCAAAGATCATGGTACAGCTTACATGGGCAGCACAGTGGCTCATTAGTTAGCACTGTTGCCTCAGCACCAGGGACTGGGTTCGGTTCCAGTCTTGGGACTGTCTGTGTGGAGTTTGCATGTTTTCTCTGTCTGCATGGGTTTCCTCTGGATGCTCCAGTTTCCTTCCACAGTCCAAAGATGTGCAGGTTAGGTGAATGTCGATTGGCCATGCTAAATGCAGGGTTACAGGAAAAGAGTAGAGGGGTAGCTCTTTGAGGGTTGGTGTGGGCAAAATGGCCTGCTTCCACACTGTAGGAATTGTATGATACTTCTATCATATGACCGAAGCAATACTTCTTTCTTAACCAGAAATGTTTTAACCAGTCTTTCATGTCGTTAGTTGACCTTGCAAATTGTCTGCTGTATTTCTATTTATTGGGCAAAAGGTGCCTTGGAACCTTCTGAAAAAATTAAACATACAATATCAGTGCAAAACCTTCCTTTAAAACTGAGATGGTATTTTTATTAATGGAAAAGTCTAAATTAATGGCTTAATGTGTTTCTTCAGTCTTATTTACAATATTAATTGGTGAAAAGTTCCCCATTGACTCTCCTACTGAGTCTATTCCAAGGTGTTCCTTGAGATTAATTGTTTCATTCACCAACAATGGTGGGTTCTGTGTGTTAAATAGGTTCAGAAGAAAAATTACAGACAGGAGAAGAAAAGGGCCAGCAAGGAGATGCTCAGTGCTTTGAAGGATCCTTCTGTGGTTGTGATGGAGGATTGGCTGAAGGTAGGCTACCCAAGGTGTGGTTGTGCGAATCCAAGACAAAAGTTTCATCTGGCAGACAATGGCAATCACTGGATGTAGTGATTGGGAATTTGAGACAGCTTTTGATGTAATGACCCACAGGAGCTTGATCAACAAAATTAAGTTGAATTTTGCAGGCTGCATGGCCAGTTCCTAGTCCCTTGTTCTTATGTGCACAAAACCTGTCAGAGGCCATGATGTGAATGCTCCATCTGTGGCCCCCATACTTCTGCCACTCCCATGGCCATTCGTGCATTGTGGGAGTAATGTTTTCTTAGAATTTTGCCTCTGTTTTATTGCAGTTCATTTCATTAGTATCTCCGCAGGGCCTGAGACACACAAAGGGTAAGTTGGTGCACAATACAGCAACTCAATTCATGTAATATAAAAAATGAGCCACTCTTAACTGATCATTGAAAAATGTATGTTAATTTCAACTGAGTCAAATAACCAGGTGAAGGCAGTGTCAAATATGTATTTACTGCATGTCCTCTTGCAGCATTGCCCCTTTGGTATTGCGCACACAGACTAATCGCTCCACCTCTGCAGTCAGTAGTTCCATGCATTGTTTGTTTAATGAACGTGCTTCAAAATGATATTCTCAGTTTTGTTGTGTTGGTTAACCCACAAACTTGATTTGCAGATCCGAGGCACTTTGAAGAGCTGGACCAGATTCTGGTGTGTACTCAAACCTGGTGTTCTGCTAATTTACAAAACACCCAACAATGGCCAGTGGGTGGGGACCATCCTTCTCAACACCTGCGAGCTCATTGAAAGACCCTCCAAAAAAGATGGCTTCTGTTTCAAACTATTCCATCCTCTGGATCAATCCATCTGGGCAGTAAAGGTAGTATTCTTCCAGTGTGCGACAGATTCAGGGCCTCTCTTGAAAGAGAATGGACAGAGGAGTGGATATTTTAGTGCCACAGAACTAGTTAAAACCCCAAAAATCTACAGTCCCTATAGAAAGGTTCCACAGTTTTGGATGCTGGAGTAAATTGGCATTTGCTTGTGTTGTGAGAGGAAAAAAAAGTAAATAGTAGTACTGTTCATGTTGGCAAATGGGACTAGATTAATATAGAATATTTCGTTGGCATAGACGAGTTGGACTGAACGGTCTGTTTCCATGCTGTGCATTTCTACGACAGTATGTAACCACTTGGTTTGTGATATTGCAGTCCTAAATATGAAAGTGGGGCAGGACGTTTTTGACTCCTGTCAGTGAATTGTGCAGAAGTCAAGTTGTTACATCATCTGCCTTTAGAAGTAATAAAGGGTTATAAAGGAAAAAGAACACATTGTTTCTGGTTAGATATTCCCTGCTCTACTTCCTCCCTCTAATCAGCCAATGGTAGAATGAAAAAAGATTAAAACCCTGTACACGATTTCTTTTAAAGTGTTGAATCATTTATGGGAAAGAATAGGAAAAAAGAATTAAATTGATACTTCTTTCTGAGAGAAAGCATGGGCAAGTGGACAGTATTGTTTGATTCTTAAATTTGTTACAATTCTAGTTCCTTTCAGTTTAGTGCTGCTGAAAAGACTGAAGTATCAAGTAGTTAAATTGCTATACTTGACACGCCTTTGACCTGAAGCTCATACACACCTTAAACTGAAACTCAGCCTTCACCATCTAACATTGGCAGTATCCACCTTGTCTGATACACCTTAGAATAACTGGCATGATGCATTCACACATCCACCCCGATCCCAACATATCCATTGTTTACTATTCATTTGGGGATTAGATCCATGACATGAACACAATTGCATTATTTTGCTCATGCTGCAATACTTGTGTAACAGTGTTGGCTCTCGCTGCTGTGGAATCTACATGTTTACATTGAAAAGAAGAGTTAAACATGCCAGTACTGACAGAGTGACAATATGTGCTTAGTTTTCCAAAATATCATAAATTCAAGTTTCTAGCACAGGACCTTTCCTGCAGTTAGGGGAAGATTTACAGCTTGCTACACTGAGGAAACTACATTGATGCTGAGAAAGCTCAGGCTTCACCCCTGTGGCTTGAAAATAGCTATTTACTTCACTGCTTCAGCAAATAGTTGTGGGGAAACAGCTTGGATTTGGGTCCACTTGAAGCAGAAATGCCACTTCTTTCACTTTATGTATTGCTATTAAAGTCAAGGTGGGCATTGGTAGTCTGAAATAAGCCAACAATAAACAGTCCTGGATTCATGTGCCAGAATGAAGTTCAACCAGTCTGTACAACTAGTCATTTCATTTTTAAGAGAATATCCAGCATTCAGACTAACATCTTTCCCAGATTGAATGGCTATTGGCTGCATGCGTTTTTTTTATAAAATGTACTATCAGTGTTGATGGTAATGACACTGGGTTGGTAACCCAGGACCCCAAGCGAATGTTCGCCATGACAGGTAGTGAAACTCGAATTTGATTTTTTAAAAAGTCAGGAACATAAAACAAAAAAACTAGTTGAATGGCAACCAGGTAGCCACTGTTGTTTATTGTAAAATCCATCTGGTTTACTGTGACTTCAGAGCTACAACGTTGTGGTTGCCTCTTTACTGCCCTCTGGGCATTTAGGGATGAGCAATAAATTTTGGCTTAGCCAGTGACACCTACATGAAAAAAGTCAAATTAGATCTCTTCAGAAAGGCTTCATTTCGAGATAGTCATGTTCTAACATATATCAGATGTCAGAGGAGGGTTTAGCCCCCACCTGCTTGTCCTAAAGAAACGTTGACAGTCAAATGATGTTTGTGACCAACTGACAGAAAAATAGGTCAATTGATTCTCTTTCTGCAACATGGTTCATCCTTATATTAACTGTAGGCCTGTCTTTTCCAGGGTCCAAAAGGTGAGAATGTGGGATCAATAACACAGCCACTGCCCAGTAGTTACCTGATCTTCCGAGCTGCCTCTGAGTCGGATGGTGAGCTTATGTCTCGCATGTTTCTGCCTGTGAGATGGTGAGAATGAATTTAGACGGTATGCAGTAGAGTAGGGTGGAAATGAGAGTTCTAAGTTACGCTTCGAGAAAGAAACATTAGCATCACATGCTGTTCTGAGAGGTACTCCACAGTTGCACATTCTGCCTCCACAAAAACTGAGATGCGTTAATTGAGAGGTGGGTTCTTAACTGCACAATGTCACAGCATTAATTAGCTTTATGGAGCAAACATATTTTTGGATAAATCTTAAAATGAGCTTCGTCCTCCTCCACAGCACCAACCATACCAGATCCAGCATTTTGTTTCTACCTTCAATTGGTCTGCTAACTCTCTCAGTTTGAGCTTTGACAAAGATTTCACACAATTTACTGTTACGTCTTCTACCTGTCAAAGTCTTAGCAACATTCAAAGCCATTTTGAAATTCAAATTTGTTCAATAAATTTCACAGTAGCATTTATGTTTCACGTTCAGTACCTTTTATGAACAATTCATGGATCCCACTTAAATTCAATTAAATTCAACTTAAATTCAACGAAGACAAGCCCCTACTTTGTTATGATGCTAGTCGGTCAAGCTATATGTCAGAATGCAACTAGAGTTGATTGACCATGAGTTTATTTTTGTGGTTGATTTGTCGTAGTGTTTAGCTATTGAACATGAACACGAGGCTACCAATGTTTGTTTAAGACATGAACACAAACTTATTACACAAAAGAAAATACATCATTAAGCTTTCTACATATGCAAGTAAAATTGAAAAAAGCATAAACTTCAACAGCAAAGATTTAGTCATCTTTCCAGAATATCCATTTAAGATATTTAGTCCCATAGAAATATTACTTATGTCAGAAATCTTTTTAATTTCTTTCTTTAACTCCTTCGTTCTAGTCTTCCTCTTGGACTGCTGAAACAGTTTTACAACTTCTTTCCACTTCTCATTGTCTAAATTTCACTTTTCAGCTGATTTTTGAGGAAATTTCTGTACAACTCTCACAGCTTGGATACTTCCAAAACTAACTTGACCTTGTGCCAGGGTGAAACTATTCTACTAAGCGGAAAACTTGATTTATCGACTGGCATGAAACTGAAACTTGAAACTGATAAACTGAACATCGTCATGAAGTCAGAGGAAGGGGAGTGGCATTTTTTGATCAGGGATAGCGTTACAGCAGTACTTGAAGAGGATATTCCTGGGAATACATCCAGGGAAGTTATTTGGGTGGAATTGAGAAATAAGAAAGGGGTGAACACCTTTATTGGGATTTTATTATAACCCCCACCCCCCAAAAACTGAGAAACAAATTTGTAAGGAGGTCTCAGTTATCTATAAGAATAATGACCTGATAATGGTAGGGGGTTTTATAGTGTTAAGGGTTTAGGTGGAGAGGAATTTGTAGGCAACACACATTCTGATTTCTCGCTGCCTGCTGCAGATATTTTTGTCTGTGCCTCTGACTACAGAATCCTCCTATCTCAATCAATTGCTTGGGTCCTGAAATACCCCTCATTAAATTAGAACCAGTCTCTGTACCAGAAATTTGGCTGTTTGTGCTATATTCCCCTGAGAGTCCATCATCCCCTACAATTTCCAAAACAGCATACTTGTTAGAGATGAGGATAGGCCACAGAAGACTCCTACATTACCTGCCTCCCTCTCCTCCCTTTCCTGGAGGTAACCATCTACCTCACTGTATCTGTGGTTTTTCTCCCTTCCTACAATCACCTTTCATCACACCTAGCTCCTGTAAATTCCTTATTGCCTCCAACTGATCCATGCGATCTGATAGGTTTCGCAACCAAACACACTTGCTGCAGACATAATCATCAGTAACCTGGAAACTATCCCTTATCTCGCTCATCCAACAGGAAGAACACACTGCTAACGGCCATCTTTGCTCCTTAATCTACAGACCCAGAAAATAGCGCTGTCTTATTGCTCTAAAAAATTCTGCTCCTGGCTAACTTTGTACCCATGTTTTATATTTTTAAACAGTACTCAATTTAAGCAAAACTAGCTGTGTCTCCTGATTTGTTTTTGTGTAGTCTTTCTGGCAGTGTAAACACTTTATCAATTAACATCACCGGTATTTGCAAGGCACTTAAATCACCTGCTCCTTAGAAATAATGGTTTAAGGTCATTTTACCAAATTACTTTCTGACCTGTTGTTTTAAAAAAAACCTTTGTAGAAATGAAAACAAAACACATTTACTTCTCCGTTGAATCCAAAATTCCCAAAGGTGTCTGCATCGCTGAAATTTTGCCCATTCCAAATTTCTGAGCACTTTCTTGAACTGATGCAGTCTGCATGGTAAAGGTACTCTCACAGTGCAGTGAGGTTAGGGAATTCCTGGATTTTAAGGCAGCAGAAAATTGAAGGGACAACTATATATTTCCAAGTCAGGGTGGCGCATCACTTGAGGAATTTGCAAATACTAATGTTCTATGTGCCTGCAGCCTGGGTGGTAGAGAGAGTAGATTCAGAGGTTGCTGTTGAAGAAGCCTTGGCAAGTTCCTGCAGAACATCTTGATAGTAAACATTGCAAACATCAAGTGCCACTGTGAAGGGAGTGAACCAGAAATTGCTGGAGAAACTCAGCACGTCTGGGAGTATTCTCAAGGGAGAAAACAGAGTTAAAGATTAGAGTCTGGTGACTCCTCATCGGGCATTACCAGACTTGAAATGTGAATTCTGGTTTCTCCCCACTTAAGGTTCTTTTGTTTTTAATCTTAGTAGAGGGAGTGAATGTTAATTGTGGTGGATGCAATGCTAAAAACATGGGCAGCTTTGTCTTGTACTCATTCCAGTGACACTGTTAATACTAACACAAAGGACATGCTTAAATATTGCAGAAAATAATGTCCAGAGTTTTACTTCCTTATTGTATACACCCCCATTTCCACACTATGTATTTGGCCACCATGAAGATCCTGGAGTTGGCCAGCAATGGAGTCCAAGTGAGGAAAAGATCACCAATGCTCAGAGTGGCCTGTGCCCAAGCAAGCAATCCCAGGGAGGTTAAAAGACAAGAACAGAAAGAAAGATGGGATGGAGGGGTCTGTGATTCGATGAGTTCAGCAGCAACATGGCAAAAGCCAATCTGTGAATAGAGGAGCAGCTTCTCCCAGGTTCTGTTGATTGCACTTGTTGATCCTCCAGTTCAAATACACATGGTGACCTTCCTTGAATTGGGTATCCTTGTAATTTTTGAGACTATTTGGGAGGGTTTTAACCTGAACTTGTCTGCCACTCTGAGCTATTCTGAAGTCTGACTATCCTCTCTCGACGGCTCTGCTGTTACCACCGTGGGCTGCACTGCTGCCCCTCAGCGCCAGAGACCCGGGTTCAATTCCCGCCTCAGGCGACTGACTGTGTGGAGTTTGCACGTTCTCCCCATGTCTGCGTGGGTTTCCTCTGGGTGCTCCGGTTTCCTCCCACAGTCCAAAGATGTGCAGGTCAGGTGAATTGGCCATGCTAAATTGCCCGTAGTGTTAGGTAAGGGGTAAATGTAGGGGTATGGGTGGGTTGCGTTTCGGCGGGTTGGTGTGGACTTGTTGGGCCGAAGGGCCTGTTTCCACACTGTAATGTAATCTGTAAATTATCAGGTGGCTTATCTGACATTTGTTACAAGATAAATCGAAATTACATCCAACTAAATATTGTGAAGATTCAAGCCATTGTTTCTAGTTCTGGCTGCAAATACTGTTTCTGGCAGCTATCTGAGACTAAAGCCAGTCTTCTCAGAACTCTGATGTCACGTTTGCCCCAAGATGAGCTTTGAACTTGATGCATGTGCCATCATTAAGACAGCCATTTTCCATCTCTGTTAAAATGATGTCTGGTTCTTGGTTTATGTTGAAACCCTCATTCGTGCCTTTTTTTTTAGAAAGTGTCTCCTTGTAATTATTCCAACCCAGTCTGGCTGGTCAGCCACATCCTTTGCAAATCTGAAGTTATCTAAAACTTTGCTGCCCATGTGCTAACTCAGACTAATCCTGATGTTCCTGACTGGCATTGGCTTCTAGTCAAGCAGTTTATTCATTTTGAAACACTCATCCCTGTTTTTGAACTTCATGGCTTCATCCCTCCCCATCTCTGTAATCTCTACCAGGCCCACAAACCTCATTAGATTCTTCCAGCTTCTTGCATATTCTGTATTCTAGCTGCTCCATTATTGACTATGCATTCAGTTGCTTGGGCCAGAAATCCCTACCTGCACCACTCCACCATTTTACTTCAATTTCCTCCTTTAAGACACTCCTTAAACTACCCCTTTGACCAAGGTTTTGATCATCCGAACCAAAATCCAATCATCAGTCTCGGTTACAGACTCTGCTTTCCAATGTTTTCATGAGCATCTCAGGAGGCTTCATTACATTAATGGCACTCAAGAAATACACTCAACATGCTCACTTAAAAGTTGAAATCATGTAAAAGTTATGCCCACAACTTTTGGCTGAAATAACTATCATTTTTCATATGCCTTGTTTAAAAGTTAACCTTCATTTTTTCCAGAGATAAAATTAATCATTCCTTACTGATAATTACTGCAGTTCGTTAACATAAAGGCACATGCAAGAAACTTTAGATTTCCCCTCCAATTCTAGCAGTGGTCTCCCAGAGTAACAGATACTAAGTGATCTTTTGAGAAACAATCATATGTATATCGCTCATTTTAAACTGGTAAGAAAGGGTTCGAGCATCAGCAAAGTAGTTAGGTTCTGCAAGTGAGAATATATCAGATGCTAATATCTCAGAAGTAAAGAAAGATGATATTTTGTAATTCAAGACCAGCACTAGATGGTGCATAAAATTCGTGAAAAGACAGATATATAATGCTGTCAGAAAACAAACATTTCATAGCTTCTGTCACCTGAACTCCAGAATAAGCTCCTCGGATACGGTGGATTTGTCATCCGGCATAGAGAGTACAGTGGGTATCGATTTGGAACACTGATGCCAACAAACAAGACCATTATTATTGTGAGAAGCTTTGGCCCTGTGTCATAAGGAAGAATGTGCTGGCCTCAGGAGGTCCAGTGGACGTTCACAAGAATGATCCCGGGGATGAAGGGCTAGTTGTTTTGAGGAGCAGTTGAGGATATTGTATCTATATGCACTAGAGTTCAGAAGGTTGAGGGGGGAATCTAATTGAAACTGAGAATACTGAGAGACTTGGATAGAATGGATGTGGAGAAAATGATTCCACTCGTAGGAGAGACAAGGACCTGAGGGCACAGCCACCGAGTGAAGGGATGACCATTTCAAATTGAGATGAGTAATTTCTTCAGCCAGAGGATAATGACTCTTTGGAACTCATTACTGCTGAAGGGTGTAGAGGTCAACTCATTGAGTATTTTTATGACAAAGAAAGATAGGCTCTTGATTATTAAGAGGATCAAAGGTTAAAGGGAGAACGCAGGAGATTGGGGTTGAGAAATGTATCAGCCATGATTGAATAGCAGCGCAGACTCAGATGGACTGAGTGGCCTATTTCTGCTCCACAGCTACCTGGATTACACCTCTTCCCACCCTACCTCTTGCAAAAATGCCATCCCGTATTCCCAATTCCTCCGCCTCCGCCGTATCTGCTCCCAGGAGGACCAGTTCCACCACAGAACACACCAGATGGCCACCTTCTCTAGAGACCGCAATTTCCCTTCCCACGTGGTCAAAGATGCCCTCCAACGCATCTCATCCACATCCCGCACCTCCGCCCTCAGACCCAACCCCTCCAACCGCAACAAGGACAGAACGCCCCTGGTGCTCACCTCCCACCCTACCAACCTTCGCATAAACCAAACCATCCGCCGACATTTCCGCCACCTCCAAACAGACCCCACCACCAGGGATATATTTCCCTCCCCACACCTTTCCGCCTTCCGCAAAGACCGTTCCCTCCGTGACTACCTGGTCAGGTCCACGCCCCCCTACCACCC